>NW_028252118.1:0-167500 GCF_964263255.1 Lissotriton vulgaris
TGCATTAGAGATAGTGTGGGTAAACTTGATCCTTTCATTGTAAGTGTTAAGTTTAAGGATGTTGAACTCGAGAGATTCTTTTGACCCATGCCATATCAAAAAGATATCATCGATGAAGCGCTTGAATAAAATCAAGCCATCTGTCCAGGTTTGATTGCTCAGGATGTGATCTTTCTCAAATTTTTGCATGAAAATGTTTGCATAGGAGGGGGCTCCCCCAAAACCCATCGAGGTTCCATTTGATTGATTGAAAAACTGGCCATTCCACTCGAAGTAGCTGTGATATAATGCAAATTGCATCAATTGTAGGATCAAAATTTGTTGGTGTTGTTCTAGGTCACTGTTGAGCAAACTCCACTCTAGGGCTTCAATGCCATCTTTGTGTGGGATGGAAGTGTATAACGCAACCACATCTATGGTGCATAACCAATATGTTTCTTCAGGATTTAGCTTGACTTGATTTAGCATGTTTAGGAAGGACGTTGTATCTTTGATGTATGTCTCACCCTGTTGGACTCGGGGTTGCAGAAATTTATCTACGAATTTCCCTAAAGGTTCCGAGATTGACCCGCAGGCCGAGACGATGGGTCTAAATGGCGGTTTAACAGGATCTTTATGTATCTTGGGCAACATATACAGTTTTGGCCTTCTGGGGTGTTGCAATTGAAAGAACGCATATGTTTTTTGACTTATCCATTTCATGGTGAGTGCATGTTCCAAGATTTGTTGTAACACTTTTTGATACTCTTGAGTTGGATCTCCAGTTAATGGTAGATAAATGTCTTGATTATGAACGTGATTGTCCACACTCGTTTGGTAAAATTCTCTGTCCATCACAATAAGGGCACCGCCCCTATCGGCTTTTTGGAAAGCAAGGCTTTCGTCTTGGGTGAGGTTTTTTAGTGTATTCCATTCTTTGGTAGTTAAATTGTTTTTCTTGGGTTTAGCGAAAGCAAGTTTCTGTATATCAGATGATACAGCTCTTTCGAATGCTTCAATAGTTTTGTGAGTTGTTGGCGCACAAAATACACTGGGCGGTTTAAACTCATGATCCCATGGTTCTGGTGTTTGAATAGGTTCCATATCTTTGAAAAAATACCGCAGTTTCAAGTTGCGAAAAAATTTGAAAAGTGATATTTCAGTTTCACCTGCGTTTGTTCTGTATGTTGGTACGAACATGGTTCCTTTGTTCAACACTGATATTTGCATTTTAGTTAACTGTTTAGATAAAATGTTGATTACTAAGTTGTTTTCTGCAGTTGACTCCGTGTCCTCTTGGCACTTCCTCCTCTGTTCTTTTTCTTTTTGACCTTCTTGTACGTGACTTGTCGTCGGAGGTGCGTTTGCTGCTGGACTCGTGTCTAAAAAAGACTGTTGTTGAACATTGGTTGAACTGGTTGATGGTTTGGCTGCTTGTTTCGTTACTTTAGTGATTGGTGGTCGATTTTGTGAGATATCTGAATCAGAAACCACACTTTCTTGTGACGATGCTGTGTCAGACTTTTTCTGAGGTTGAGACTGCCATTTCTTTTGGTTATAGATTTCAGTCCACGTGTATACTTCTTCAAGCTTGTAGTCTAAAGTGTCCCGTCGATATTTTCGGATTTTTCTCTCATTCACTTCCTTTGCGTAACGGTCTAGTTTCTGATTGACCTCTTCCAAAGTTTTATCCAAATCAGGAATTTTATTGAGTTCCTCTTTGATTGTTTTTATTTCTTCTTCAAGTTCTACCAAAACTTTTGAGAGTTCTTCCACAATCAATAATATGAGATCCAAAGAACATTTATTCAAAATCTGATACCATTTCTCAAGAAATCTTTTACTGTTTTTGCATAGCATTGGCTTGAGGGCTATTCTGAGTCCCCGAGGAATCCTTTGATTTTTGTGGTAATGTATTAGTGTGGTTGCGTGCAACCGTTGGTTTATTTCTTTTTTGCTGATATATTCGAATTGTCTGAGTATCTGGGTGGTGGTCGTTTTTGAGGTGTGATGCGTCTGGTCTCCTGTATGAGCCCATAAATTCCTTCAGCGGCTTCATCCGTGAATACTAAGGTCTCTGCTCTATTGGCGGGTAGAAAGTGCAATTTCCTCCATTTTGTCTGTATTTTTTTGGTGCTCCTGGGATTGAGTAGACTGAACTGTTTGAATTCAACAAGAAATGTTATCCCGGTGCACTCGTTTTTGAAATGTTTTAACACAGTTTAAACTCTTAGGGCGGGTGCTCAAGTCGTCGCACGTAGTCTAGGCGTGCCTTTTCAAATGTGAACGAATATTGAAGTAGAACCCACTATCCTCAAGGCTGGGCACTCTTTTAACGAAGAAAACAAGTTTCTACTCCAAGGCACGCCTAGACTACGTGCGACGACTTGAACATCCAAAGTTGAGAAAATCAAGAGAAGTGATCTATTGGCCACTAGAAACAAACAACAACGGAAACCCATTTGTGTGATAAAATATGCTTCAGATTCACGCAAAATCCAAAACATTCTCAATAAACATTGGCATTGATTCAAACTGAACCAGATCTTAACACCTTGTTTGACAATAAAATCACGTTTGCTTTTCAAAGGTCGAAGAATTTGAAAGAACTGTTAAACACTCCGACTAAACCTAAAACAGCTTGGAAAGGCATGTCCAAATGTTTCAACTGCATTCATTGTAATAATGTGATTACGGGAAGAACAATTAGTCATCCGACAAAAGGTTTTCCAAACAATTTGCATCACTCTAGTACATGTGACACCGCCAATTGTATTTACCTAATCAAATGCCCTCGCGGAAAAATCTACATTGGACAAACAGAGCGGAAGATCAAAGTCCGCATCACGGAGCACAAAAGCAATATTAGACTGAGCAACATGAAATCAACGTTGGCAAGCCATTGGAAAGAAATGGGTCACCAAATCTCTCAGTTAAAATTCATGGTTATCGAGAGTATCCAGCAACGCCCAGACATGGATCCTGTGAAACAGAGACTAAGGGCAGAATTTTATTGGATTAAAAAACTGAACTCAACCCAGCCCTTCGGGCTAAATGATCGGATTGAAGACGCATGTTTTCTATGATGTGGAACTTCAACATTCACTTTTGACATTTTCTGATCCCCACACAGTCTTATAGTATTTTGATGTTTGAATTGTCTGTTTATGCCAGCAAGCATTTTAAGCTTTTGTTCAGCACAATACAATGTGATAAAGTTTTGAAATTCAAGGTCGGAACTCCCCTGTTTACCTTATTGTTTGAAACACGGAAATGGTTTCTCACATGATCGGAGTCACTGGGCCGCCATTGGCCGAGGGCCCGATCAGGTGATTTAAATCTCGTGACTCACACTTCCGTTTACACACGCGGAATTTTGAATCCCAACCGTGAAGACGCTGTTGCGTCCTGTTACTCGTAAGTGATTAAGTGCTTTGCTTTTGAGTTTTGTAAATGTATTTCTTGAGTTTTTAGTTGGTAGAGTTAAATATAGCCGTTAGCCTACTTTGGATGCCCGTGATTTATGGTTTAATTTTCATGGAGCTAATACTTGCAGGAAGTTTGTTATCATGTTGTAACAAGGTGTGATGCGTAATGTTCTAGTATATTCGAAGAGTGACTAATTTGGTCCTGTTTGGGCTTACTTTTCAGACCCCTGACGAAGGGTCATGTTGTTGTGGACCCGAAATGCATTGGGTGAATGGAAATTTCCTATGACGACATAAGAATAGAATTATGTTCGCTATGAATTTTTGCTTATAAATACGCAACGTTTCAACAACTAAGATTTGACTATGAAAATAAAATTGATGAACTTGAAAAAGAAAATCTTGGAGTAGAAACTTGTTTTCTTCTTAAAAAGATTGCCCAGCCTTGAGGATAGTGGGTTCTACCCTCAATATTCGTTCACTCTTCTCCACTATCTCATGCAAGATAGATGTAGTTAACCTGGGAATTTCTGAAGGCTGTCAAGCACCATACAAATTGGCCATAGAGCCCTATTTAATTAGGAATTAAGTTATATTTGTGTTGAAAAAGTTGGAAAACATCTTTTGGAGATGCTAGTAAAGTTGGGTATTGTTTGTGAATCTTGGTTCATAAGTCTTTTTCTTAACTTTCTTGGCAGGACTGTCCAATTGTAGGGGTACCCAAACATTTTTCTAAACAACTATACTAAGTATTTACAAGCAGCAAACTGAGAATAACCAGTCTTCCTTCATTTTTATTTAACTCCTTAAAATGCACTTCATATTAAAATCATTGCTGAAAACTGCCTAAAGAAGAGTTTAACGGAGGTGTACTGTTTCATGTGCATTTTTTGTTTTGTCCTGTTCTAGTAGATTTCCTCGCATCGCTGGGCCCCGTCTCTCGCAGCCGCAAATGCGTCCCTCTGAAGTGAGCCGTCCTTCAATCCTTAAGCAGGATGACCTCAAGGAGTTTGATGAGTTGGACCAAGAAGTGGAGGATGGATGGGCAGGTAAAACTATTTCATTATTGATTTCTATCCCCATGAGCCGGGGAAGGAAAATCTGTTTTTGCAGCGCGAATCTTTCTGGATTCACTATGCTGTGCATTATTCCGCGGTCTTGTGTTTGGGTCCGGATTCGTAGTCTTTTCTTTGTTTTTTTTTCTTTTTTACGAAGCCCAAGTGGTCCTCGACGTTCCACCATTGGTGTATTTCCGGTGACGTCGGCACGCTTCCTGCGGAAGCTCCCACTCCTGGGCGCCATCTTCAGATTCTTTTTTCCGCGGTTGGGTCTGGATCGTTCCTGAGAGGGCTCTAGACATTTTTAGAGAAAGAAGAAAAATACGCACTTTTGCAAGAAAAGAGATTGAGAAGACTACTCATCGAAGAGGACGACTAAGGGGAAGAAGAACTTTAAGTACTTCGACGTCCATTTGAGAATGCAAGCTCAGGGGCCCCCTGAACGCATGAGATGGACAACACTCCTTTCAAATTCTGCCCTAACTGCCCCCACAAGTACGTGCAGAAGGACCAGCACCCGGCTCTGCAACCTTTGCCTACCGGTCGACCACAAGAGTGAGGACTGCAACGCCTGCTTAGCCTTCACGCCGAAAACTCTTCGAGTGACAAAGAGACAGAGGATAGCCAACGCCACCATGCAGGGCAAGGAACAGCCACCATCCCTTCGAGTCTTGGGGCTATCAGACGAGGAGGCAACGCCGCCGCAGAACACGACGGCTATACGGTCGTAGAGACCGATATTACGAAGACTCCAAAGAAGGTAGGAGGCTCTACGGCCCTAGGGCACCAAGAGACCCCGAGTCTCGAAAAATGGAGGGCAAAACCTCGAAAGCGCTGACGCCGAAAACTTTGGCGTCCGCGGCTACACCAAGGCACAGCGGATCCTCTGAGAAGGACTCCCAGACGGCGAGAGCTGGAGAACAGCAAAAGACGTTGAAAATCGCTCCGAGAAGGAGCGAACGGCGCCAAGGGAAAAGGACCCGAAGGGCCCTTCAGCGCCACTGAAGGATCCGAGAGCCAGCTCGGCACCGAAACCTTCGACGACGAAAGTCGGTTCGGCGCCGAAAAGAGTGGCCAATCCATTCGACGTAGACCACGCGGCCAAAATGGAGAAAAAGAAAAGTCGCCTCGAAGCCAAGATGGAAAACATCCTGCAGCGGAAAAAAGATTTCAACGCCAAAATGAAAGAATACACAATCCCGACGAAACCTAGGCTACAGGTGGTTGTTGAAACGGAGGAGGAGGACTACGACGTCGAAGGACAGTCGGTGGACGTTGAGACCTTCGACAGACGTCGAGACCTTCGATGACCAAGAAGAGGAGGAGGCCTCCTACTACGAGGAGGAAGGAGACGACGACCGCAGGACACTCCTCGGGTCTGCATCCTCAGAGACTCAGGATATAGATTGGCAGGACGTCGACACCGAGAGCCCAGAGTAAGCCGTCAACACGTACCCCTCGAGGCCCTTGCCGCCAGATGACATCGGGTTTTACAACACAGTCCTCAGAAATGCAGCTGCAGTTTTCAAAATAAAACTCGACGAAGAAAAGCAGAAAACAGACTTCCTTCTCGAGACACTGCTCCCTACACAAACAAGGAGCCAGTTCCTGCCCATGCTCGACAGTGTCATGGCACAGGGAAAAGAGGCATTCAAAGAACCAGCTACATGCAAAGCCGTCACTCCCAGGTCGGAGAAAAAGTATAAACATTCCTCCAAGGACCCACCCTACATTCAGGGATCGGTCTCAGCAGACTCCATCCTCCCAGCCACGGCAAGAAAGAGGGCCAATGTGCCTACCACTTCTGGGCCACCTCCAGACAAAGTAAGCAAGAGGATGGACCTGGTGGGGAGAAGAATTGAACGGAATGCCGCAATGCACTGGCGCATGGCGAATTCCAATGCTCTGCTCAACAGGCACCAATACCAGATACTGGAAGAGCTGGGCGAGTTAGTAAAGAACATGCCACAGGAATTCAAGCAAAGAGCTGAAAACCTTGTCGAAGTAGGGGAGAATGTAGCCAATTCTTGCCTCAAGACTGCCCTGGACGGAGCAGACTCCTCCAGCAGGCTCATGATGATGGGCATCACGGAGAGAAGACAAGCCTGGCTCAGAATTTCGGGCTTCAAGCCAGAAGTGCAGCACAGCATCCTCAACACACCGTTGAACGGAGAAACACTGTTCGGGGCCCCAGTTGACGAGAAACTCAGCCAACTGAAGAAGGATAACGAGACCGCAAGATCCTTGGGGGCATTGCAGTTCAGAGGTACTAAAAGGGGCATCCTGTCACGAAGACCTAACGGGAGGGGAGGAAACCAGCCAGGAACATCACACCAGGCTTTCCAACAAGCCCACCAAGCAGACACCCAGACACAGCAGGGGCAGCAAAAACAGTCCTGGCAGTACCAACCAAGAGGCCAGTCCTTTCGCTGGAGAGGGAATGGACGTGGACATAATAGGAGAGGGGGACAGCAGCCCGCCTCCAAGTGACTTAATAAAACTCCATTTGCCCACCCGAGGGAAAAACTCCCAGGGTGGAGCACAAACACATCGGACAGGAGTTACACAAACTAGACACCTCCGTACATGTAGGACCAGTGGGAGGAAGACTGAAACACTTCTTCAGGGAGTGGAAGAGTATAACATCAGACAAATGGGTACTCAACATCATACAGTACGGGTACTGCATAGAGTTGGAGGGAAAGCCAAGGGACAGGAAACCAAAAAGAAGGCCACTAGCAAGGAAAGACCTAGAGCTCCTTCAGGAGGAAGCAAAGGAGCTCCTCCAAAAACAAGCCATAGAGCCAGTACCTTACAGGGAAAGGCGGGCGTATACTCCACATACTTCCTGGTACCAAAGGCGGACGAAACTATGAGACCCATCCTGGACCTAAGATTCTTAAAGAAGTTCGAAAGCACGCAAAGGTTCAAGATGACCTCCCTACAAGAGGTACTTCCTCAATTGCAAGGCGGGGACTTCATGGTCACCATCGACCTAAAAGATGCCTACCTGCACATCCCAATGAATATGGACCACAAACACCTCCTCGGATTCATCTTCGGAGAAGATCACTACCAGTTCACAACCCTAGCGTTCGGGCTCAAATCGGCACCAAGGGTTTTCACAAAGTGCCTCGCAACAGTCGCAGCACACCTACGAAGGGAAGGGATACACGTGCTTAACCTGGACGACTAGCTGATCAAAGCAAGCTCATACAAAAAGTGCAAGCAGCACGCACAGAGAGTGACCAGCACACTGATGAACCTAGGATTCTCCATCCACTGGGGAAAATCCTCCCTGGAACCAGAACAAATAAAATCTTCCTAGGAGCACAGATCAACACCTTACAGAGCAAGGTGTTCACCAGCGAGAAGAGAACGATAGCGCTCGTGAGGGAGACGGGGCTCTACCAGAAGGGGCAAGCTCGGACAGTGAGGAGAGCGAGCAAAATCATGGGTATGATGGCATCATGCATACACCTAGTGCCAAACGAACGGCTCCACATGAGACCTTTACAGGAATGGCTACAGGAGCAATGGTCACAAGCTACAGGTCGTTGGGAGGATCTAGTGGTTGTAACGCACGCAGTGCAGAAAGAGATGGCATGGTGGACCTCTGACGCAACCAACGCCAACAGTGACCATTACCACAGACGCGTCCCAGAGGGGGTGGGGCACTCACATTGAGAAACTCAAAGTAATAGGCCTGTGGACACCAGCAGATGCAGTCAGACACATCAATTAACTGGAGTTGAAGACAGTTTTCCTAGCCATAAAGGCCTTCCAAACAAAACTGTACAACCAGAGAGTGTTGATCCAGACAGACAACACAACAGCGATGTTTTACATCAACAAGCAAGGGGGACACAATCAGCCCCGCTTTCGAAACTAGCGCAGGAGATATGGAGATGGGCCATCCCACTCAAGATAGACCTGCCAGCCATACATCTACCAGGAAAGGACAATGTAGAAGCAGACTGGCTCAGCAGACAGACATCGGCATCCCACGAATGGGAACTCAATGCACAAGAGACGAGAAGGCTCTTCGACAGGTGGGGGACAGCGTTGGTAGACCTATTTGCAACCCGCCAGAATGCAAAATGACCTAACTTCGCATCCAGACAGCCCGGGGAGGGCTCCCTGGGGAATGCCCTATGGATAGACTGGTCCATGACATTTCCTTACGCTGTTCCCCCGATACCGCTGATACACAAGGTACTCAGCAAGTGCAGAGCGAGCAACATGACCCTGATACTGGTGGCACCACAGTGGGCCAGGCAGACATGGTACTCGCAGATCATGGAGATGACAGGGTTCACCCCACAGATTCGGGAGAAGAAAGGACCTACTCTCCATGCAAAACGTAGAAGTACTGCACCCGGAGCCAGAGAGCCTGAGCCTCGTAGTGTGGCTCCTGAGGACATAGAGTTTGCGCATTTGAAACTGCCAGAAAACACCCTAAGGGTACTTCGGGAGGCACGAAGACCCAGCACACGGACGTGCTATGTAGCAAAATGGAAGAGATTTACACTGTGGTGCAGGAGGGAAAAGCTACAAAATAAGATGAAAAGGACTCAACAGTGCTAAAGTACCTCATGCATCTGCTCGACAAAAATCTGAGCTCATCCTCACTGAGGGTTCACTAGGCAGCGATAGTCGCTTACACGAGAGGAGAAACGTGCAAGAGTTACTTCACATCACAGGTCGTTAAGAGATTCCTGGAGGGAGCAAAGAGGATCGCACCGCCAAAGAGGGTGCCACCACCTGCATGGAACCTTAACCTAGTCCTAAAAAGGAACTCGTGAAGGAACCTTTCGAACCGATTCACAAGGCCTCCCTAGAAATGCTGACCATCAAAACAGCTTTCCTGGTACCAATCACTTCACTGCACAGAGTGAGCGAACTGCAGGCACTACACTACAGGAACCTTTCATACAGATACACAGCGATAGGGTGGTGATGAGAACGGACCCACACTTCATGCCAAAGGTGGTGTCAAGGTTCCACTTGAATCAAACTATACAGATACCGAGTTTCTTCCAAAAACCGGCAACAAGAGCTGAAAGGGCACTGCACACTCTGGACGCCAGAAGTGCAGTCATGCACTACATTGAGAGAACGAAGGAACACAGGAAAACAAAGCAGATCTTTGTGTCCTTCGCTAACAGTTTCATGGGGAAACCAGTAACTAAAGGAACAATTGCGAGATGGATCGCCCAAACAATACAGTTCTGCCACAAGCAGGCAGGGCAGGAACTAACAGAGGGGACACATGTCCACTCTACCAGGAAAAAAGGAGCTACAATAGCTTTCCTAGCTAATACACCAATTCAGTACATATGCCTGGCGGCAACATGGGCTTCAGTGCACACGTTCACGAAGCACTACTGTGTGTATATACAGATGAACAAGGAAGCACAAGTCGGACAAAGGGTGCTTCAACACATATTCAATAACCAACGCTCAACTTCCACCCAGCCGCCACAAACGTGAGAAACCGCTACAAAGTCTATCACAGCATAGTGAATCCAGAAAGATTCACGCTGCAAAACGAATAGTTTATTACCTGTCGGTGTAGTTTTGCAGCTTGATGATCTTTCTGGGTTCACTAGCGAACCAACCCACCCACCTCTGCCAGAAAAATGAGGCTGGAGAGATAAGGTGGTTGAAACAAAGACAATACTTGGAAAAGAAGCCTTGAAGGTGAAAGCGGTGAAAAAACTTTAGTTGAACATTGCCATAACTTCGGTAACAAGACAAACACAAGAAAAAAGAATCCGAAGATGGTGCCCAGGAGTGGGAGCTTCCGCGGGAAGCGTGCCGACGTCACCGGAAATACACCAAAGGTGGGACGTCGACGCCCACCTGGGCTACGAAAAAAAAAAAAGACTACGAATCCGGACCCAATCACAAGACCGCGGAATAATGCACAGCATAGTGAATCCAGAAAGATCATCAAGCTGCAAAACTACACAGACAGGTAAGAAACTATTTGGTTTCTTTTGTCTGCAGTTGTGGCAAGGGAAGAGTAAGACCTGAACTGCTGTTTCCTGGTGGTGTTGGAACTGGTTCCGCTGTTTGGACCTTGACCTACCTCACCTTTTGTGTTCAACAGCTGCCTTTCTATGTGTTAGAGAATATTTGTCGCTTGTCCTGGAGCTATGTCCATACCCTTGGTGCCGTAGGCAGACCAGACCTCATGTGACTGCATTACTGACCTCTCCTTTCTGATTTCACAGCACAGCTTAAAGCCTGTGGTTTTCTGTAGGGGGCGTTTCTCTAGCACATTGTCTTTTCATTAAATTTGGTATCAATGAAAACAAGCAGAGTTGGGAGCAGAGCTCCGGATCCACATAAAAGATTGTGGAAAAGACTGAACTATCGTAATTGGTTTGGGGTGGCGCATATATACAGCTCCATGCCGTCACGTCTACCGGAGGGGCGAGGTCACTGTGGAGTCTATTGGAGTGCTGGAGATCTTGATATGAAAAAGGTTTGGATCCATTCTGACGCCGTGGGACTTTAAAAGGAGGAGTCTGGTGTTAGAATTAGCTGCAGAATGATAGAAATGTCAAAGTACTCTAAATGGGTAGAATGAAGCCTAATGACAGAGTTGTGTGTTATGAGATCTCACAGAGCTGGGAAAAACTGAGAAATTGTAAGTGAGCTGCATGCTTGAATTCTGGTGGTCCAGTGGAAGCTTTAAAGTGATGAGAATTTTTCCTCTGTGCAAAGCTGTATGCCTAGGACAGCTTCCTGTTGTCCTTTCAAAAAGTATACAGGTTTGACTTTCAGAGTAGAAACATTTCTATATCTTTTAACCTATTTTTCTAAATTTTATAATGGTGTTTTGACTTCTATTTATTTTTATTTAAATGATCAGAAAAGTAATACACGTTACCTGTTTATCAGTGTGAGAAAGTGCCTTTTTTCTGCACGGTTGGCCCCACTTTTTGCTGAACTGCTGATGTATTTTGACTGAGTGTGCCCTGGGCTCCTGCCAATCAGATACCAAGGCTCTATGTTCTTTCCCTAAAACTGCTTTGACGACTAAGCCTAATTGCCATTCTCTTGCCACAGGTCAGTCCCTGGTAGATGGTACCACAGGTACCCAGGGCAGGGCCTCTAAGGGCTGCTGCACTTATTGTGTCACCCTTAGACGTCCTGTACCTTTACTCTCACACACTGCCTTTACAGGCTGCGTGACTTGGTACAGAACAAAGTGAAGAGTCGACATGGCACACATACCTGTGTGCCATGCCTACAACCTACTGCCCTGGCGCACTAGACAAGTGGTGAGGGTACAGGTGCATGAGCCCTGTACCCCTACAGTGTCTTAAGTCCAGTCTTAGACATTGGAAGTATAGTTTGTCATTATGAACTCCACAGCACCATAATGTCTGCACTGAAAACGGAGAAGTTTGGAATCAAATGTGTAAGCACATTAAACCCACACTGATGCACATAGAGAGCATTTTAGAGATGTCTCCTGAAAAACAATCTACCACTAGTGTCCAGGCTGAGTGGCTGCTTTCAGATGCCTCCACCAGACTTGTTTCTGGAACCCTGGGTTGAGAGCCTGCTGCTCTCAGGGGTCTGCAACAATGCACATCCTGCGACATGGTGCCAAACCTCCTCCCCAAGAATGGGCATGGTCCACGAAGGGGAAGCTGCAAAGGCTTGCCGTCTTTGTAAGCTTCCCAGGCAACTTGCTGCTTTCAGCAACTGGTCCCCACTGGTTCTGCCCCTCACTTTGGCCGGGAGAACCGGAGGGATAAACAAGTGAGGAAGAGCGGTGTGCCCACCTCTGCCAACTCCACTTCCTCAGGTGGGGGAGGCGAGGTGAAGCATAATTCTCAGTCTTGCAGATGGGGGGACTCAGCCACCCAGGGAAAGGCTTATGCCCCCCTTCGACTAGAGGGTGGCTTAATAGGGGTATACCCACTGTAGGGAAGGGACCCATTGATCCCAACCTTTCGCCTCGCTGTAATGCCCCATAATTTAGTATTAAGGGGCAACCCTGAACCTTGCTTCTTCAGACAAGAGCTGCAAGAAGAAAAAGACATAACAGCCGTGCCTAGGCTAACAAGAGGACAACGCCCACTGACCTGGCCCCACCCCTAATGGCCTGTCACCAACTCGAACCTGCAGCAGTGTAATCCTTTGTGTGTCCTGCAGTCCGCAACCTTGAGAAACCCAGATGACCTGCCTGCTTTCAATCCCAAAGATTCAGTCTCCTGTGAACACTGGATTTGTTCAAACACCAGACTTCAGCTCTGCAATGATCCGCGCGTCTGCACCAGACGCCCACGGCCCAAGTTAGAGTGGCCCGACAACAAGAAAAGGTCTCCCCGGCGATCCTGACCCGAGATCCGGGGACACCAGACTTGCCTCCAGCCGACGCCTGCAGCCTCAGACAGCAAGGTCCCCCAAACGCAACCAGGCGCTGGTAAGAAGATCCAACCCTAGAAGGCACCCCTGCACAAAGTCACCAAGGCCTTGGGTGGCCTAACCGACTGCACCTAACTGTGAGAAAGTGCCATCTTTCTTGCATGGTATGCACCCACTTTTTACTGAATGGCTGATGTGCTTTGACCTAGTGTGCTCCTGCCGGGGCTCCTGCCAATCAGGTACCTGACCCAATTGGCATCTCTGGCCACATGTCAGCCCCTGGTAAATGGTACCCAGGGCATTGTGACCAGAAAAGACCCTAAGGGCTGCAGCACATACTTGTGCCACCCTTATGGACCCTGCAACCTGACACCTACACCCTGCCTTTGCAGACTGAGTGTCCTGGTGCATACCTCAACAAAGAGTTGACATGGCACACATCCCTGTGTGCCATGCCCACAAACCCACTACCCTGGCATACTATGGGCACAGGTGCATGAGCCCTGTGCCCCTACAGTACCCAGGACCATTTCTAGGCACTGTAATTGCAGTGATGCCATTAAGAGTATATGGTGCTGGGAGGTTGTCATTACGAACTCCACAGCACCATAATGTCTACACTGAAGATTGACACGTTTGGTATCAAACTGTTCGAGGCATGTGGGCTGCTGAATTCATATCTGTGCATAGATCGCCGCCTAGTGTTGGGTCCGGATGATTGCACATTGCTGTCCTGGAAGAATCTTCGAAGTATCACGAGATAGGTGGCTCCTCCCCTGGACTACAGTGCGCATGGGCATCCTCTCCATCCTCAGATTGTTTTTTTCCGCCATTGGGTTCGGATGTACTTTCTTGACTCCAGTTCGAAATCAGTATAAAACTTTTTGCGCAAGGCCAAAAGGCCTTAGGGGCATCGTTATTGTCTCGTTCGGTGCCTATACTTCATCCAGTCCTTCGAACAGGACGTCGAAGGCCGTTTGCCTTTTCGACACCAAAGGCCCCAACTTCTTCGACGATGGAACGGAGCCCGTTCAAGAGATGCCCCATCTGCAACTCAAAATACCCTCACATTGATGTGCACCCAGTGACGAGGCCAGCTGTATGGCCTGTTCCAAGTTCCGGTCGAAGAAGGCGCTTCGAGTTCGACGCGCAGCGCAACAGTCTGCGCAGAAAGCGGCGCCCGACCCAGAGAACATATTCGAGGCCGATGACGATGAGGGCGTCGATGAAGAGGATCCTAACCAACAGTCGGACCCTAGTCGAAGCAAGACTCTAACTTCGATGTGGACGAAGAAGACGACTACGTCCATGAAGAAGACGTCGTAGAGGTAGGAGATGACGCAGAGGCCATCGGAGCCGTCGATGACGACTCGAGCGATGAGCACGGCCCACCCGCAGTCGCGGAGCCTAATATTGACACTGTGCTCTCTAAGGTTCAGGTCGAGGCATCGCCGGAAGGCCTTAGCCGAGATCTTACTTCACATTCTATAGCCCCGCGTCAAGGCCCGGCTAAGAAGACTTCTAAGGAGCCATCGGTTGATCCATCAAAACCTAAACCAACAGAGGCGAAAGCGAAACCGAAACTGTTGAAGACAGTCCTCGGATCGACGCCCTCGGACTCCTCGACTCCAGTCAAGTCTAAAGGTGTCGTCGACCCTTCGGGGTCACAAGGGGCCGTCGGCCCGAAGAGCGGGGCGCCAAAGTCTGTCTCGACCGTCAAGCACGTCACTCTAACGCCATCGACGTCGAAACATGGCGACACAGTCAAAGGACTCCAGGCTAAAAAGACTGTCGAACCGACGCTTGCAGCCTCTAAGCCACTGTTAAACAAAGCTCTCGACCAAACCCGACCCGAAGGAGCATATCGCGTCGAAGCCCAAGCCGTACCTGCTGCGCACCATGAGCTCGAGTCGACGCAAGGGCGCAAGCATGCTGGTGAGCCACCAAAGCAAATCGGATCGAAAACAACGTCGATCTCGAAGAAGGTTGGCTCGTCTCTGGTGATTCCTCCACCAATTAAATACGGACTGCCCCCGACCGCTCGACCCAAAGCGTTCGAGCCACAAAGGAGCGCCGAAACCTCCAAGAAGGTATCGGGACCTTCCAAGTCTCAGCCCATTACAGATGAGGTAATGTTCCAGGCACCCTCGTATGACAATCAGTCGAAGCTCTTCATCGACTCTGATTCTGGAAGACTCAGCATTCACAAATGGAAAATCGCTCCAGAACATCCTTTAGAGTCGTACAAGATCCCTCTCAAAAGGAAGAAGGATTCAGCCACCTCACCTGTTCTCTTTGAACGTGTTGAGTCATATCCACAACATGATGTTGATTCTCCCACACGCAGCGATGAAGATGTGGGAGATGATTACAGTCATATGGGATTTATTTATCATGCTGACACAGACCGAGGGGAACATCAACACTGGACTGACACTGTTGACCCTGATGATCCACACTCTACGCCTGATACTCAGCCTAATAATGTCAAAACCTCGCCTCCTGAAGACACGGCGGCATTTAACGCTTTAATTGAAAAGGCGGCCATTAACCATGACGTTGAAATGCACGCTGAGCCCGTGGAGGAGGACTTCCTATTCGATACTTTCCCCACCTCAGAAAGATCGGTAAAGAGATTGCCTGTTTATTTATTTATTTATTTATTTGCTGGTTTGTATAGCGCTTGAATCGACTACTAGTGGAGTATCTCTGCGCTTTTGGAGCCGATCGAAACAGAGGTATGAATGAATGGAAGCTAGATCTCATTTCTGAACAGTACAGTTTTCAGGTGTTTCCTGAATGTGAGATGTGCTTTACATTGTCTCAGAGACAGAGGGAGTTTGTTCCATAAAGTGGGTCCTGTGATTGACAGTGCTTTGCTCCCATGTCTGGCTTTTTTTGCACGGGGGACCACTAAAAGAAGATTGCTGCTGGACCTGAGCGATCGAGTTGGAATATAGGGAACACATTTGTTTTCAAGGTAGGTGGGCCCTTGTCCATTTAGACATTTGTGAATCAGAAAACATATTTTAAATTTAGTTCTCTGCCGGATTGGGAGCCAATGCAGTTGCTCAAGGAGGGGCTTAGATGCAGTTCTCGGGGGGGGACATTGAGAACAAGGCGAGCTGCTGTGTTCTGAATGACCTGAAGCTTGGCCAACACGCCTTCGTTGGCAGAAAGCAACAGGCCATTACAATAGTCAATCCGACTTAAAACCAATGCCTGAACAAGAGTTTTCCTAACGGAGTCTGGTAGTAGAGCGAAAACTTTACGTAGCAGGCTAATGGTATGGAAGCATATTCCTGAAATATAGTTAATATGTTGTTTAAGTGAGAAATATTGGTCCAATCGGATCCCTAGATTCTTCACGACCTGTTTGGGTTCTGGAACTGCTCCCAGGTCGTGCGGCCACCAATCTGGGGTGCATAGCATTTTAGCTTCTCCAAACAGCATTACCTCAGTTTTACTGACGTTGCACTGAAGGCAATTGGAAGACATCCAATTTGCCACTGCATTCATGCCTGATGAGAAATAACTTCTTACATCTGCGAAGAGAGTCTTCAAAGGGAAGAGGAGCTGCGTATCATCCGCATATGATACTGGGATGAAACCATACCTGCGCATCACTCTTGCCAGGGGTGCCACATAGATGTTGAAAAGGGTTGGGCTTAAACAGGAGCCCTCTGGCACCCCTTTTGAGATCTCTACTTCCGCTGAACGATACGCATCCATGGTGACTCTCTGGGTGCGATCGGATAGGAAGCTCTTCAACCAGTGAAGAGCTTTGTTCTTGAAGCCAGCGTTCGACAACCGATCGGTCAGGATGGTGTGTGACACGGTGTCGAACGCTGCCTACAGATCTAATAAAACAAGGATCACTGAGAGGCCCTTGTCCTGGTACATATGTAGATCATCAGTGACAGACAGAAGGGAGGACTCCGTGCTGTGTTTCGGCCTGAACCCTGACTGAGAGTAGTCCAGGGCGCCAGCAAGTTCGATATATCTGGACAGATGGTGGTTTACATGCTTTTCAATCAGTTTCCCTAAGAATGGTAGTAAGGATATGGGTCTGAGATTGGCTAGTTCGGTCCATGGGATGGCAGTATTTTTCCTAATGGGTCTAACAAGGGCTTGTTTCCATTCTCTCGGGACGTTACCTGAGCCGAGTGAGAGATTCACCAGTTTTTGCAGCGTGAATCTTTCTGGATTCACTATGCTGTGCATTATTCCGCGATCTGGTGGTTGGGTCCGGATTCGTAGTCTTTTTTCTCTTTTTTTTTTTTTTTTTTTTGTAGCCCAGGTGGGCGTCGACGTCCCACCATTTGGTGCACCTTCGTGACGTCGGCACGCTTCCTGCGGAAGCTCCCACCCTTGGGCGCCATCTTCAGATTCTTTTTTCCGCCGTTGGGTCTGGATCGTCGCATGAAGCTCCGGAGAAGTTTCAGGAGAAAAGAAGGAAATACACAAGTTTTTGGAAGAAAAAGGACCGAGGAAGGTCGGAGAAGAAGACCTCCTAGAACCAGAACGGAGAAGGAGGAAGAAAACATCGAGGTTTTCGACAGCCAAGGAGAAGGAGAAGGAGCGGGCAGGGGACCCCCTGACCGAGCACATGGACAACACTCCATTCAAGTTCTGCCGTAATTCTGCCGTAATTGCCACCACAAGTACGCGCAGAAGGACCAGCATCCAGTCTGCAACCTCTGCCTGCCGGTTGACCACTCCAGCGAGGATTGCAACGCCTGTTCAGTCTTCACGCCGAAGACTTTGAGAGTTCGAGAGAGACAGAGGGTGGCCCACCAGACGATGCAAGGGAAAGGGACCACGCCGACGCTTTACGACCTGGGCGCCTCCTCCGAGGAAGAGGAGAACATCGCCGAGGGACCAGATGACTTCACGGTCGTAGAGACCGATGTGAGACCTTCAAAAAAGGTAGGAGAGTCTACGACCCCGAAAACCCAGACAGGGCCTAGAAAGCCTGAGGGAGAATCCCGAAAAACAGAGGCTAAGTCCTCGAAAGGAGCACCGGCGACGAAATTGTCGACGTCCGAAGTTGCATCCTCCGAAAAGCCCAGCGGATCCTTCGAAAAGGACTCCCAGATGGCGAAGACCAGCGAAAAGCATAGGTCGTCGAAGCAGGCCCTCGAGAAGGGACCTGCGAGCGAGAAGACGCTCAAAATGGCCTCCACGTCGAAGGCGCCGTCGAAGAGACCAGCCGAGAAGCTCGACGCCGAGCAGGCGGCACAGATGGAGAAAAAGAGAAAAAGGCTCGAGGCCGAAATGGAGAGTATGCTCCAGAGGAAGAGAGACTTCGACGAGAAAATGAAGAACTACTCGATTCCCTCGAGGACCGCGACTGCCGCCTCGAGCACCGCAGCGCCAGCCGAAGAGGTAGAGTTGCAGGAGGACTTCGAGGCCGAAGAGCCGCCGAAAACTCCAGACCCCACAGATGGAGGGGAAGAGGAGGACTTCTACCGCTCGGAGGGAGATTACCTCCGCGAGAGCTACTACTCAGAATGCTCGGCGTCCTTAGACGAAGAATGGCAGGATCTCGAGGCCGATAACCCCGAGGAACCTGTGGAGACTTATCCGTCGAGGCCTTCGCCGCCAGATGACATCGGGGCTTACTATGAAGTCGTCAAGAAGGCTGCAACCGTCTACAATGTAAAGTTGGAGGAGGAACAGACAAAGGCAGACTTCCTGCTGGAAACATTGCTCCCCTCACAGACAAAAAGCAGTTTCCTGCCCATGCTGAAGAGCGTCACTGCACAAGGAGCTGAAGCCTTCAAGGAACCGGCTACATGCAGGTCGGTGACCCCGAGGACGGAGAAGAAATACAAGTTCTCCTCCGGGGACCCCCCTTATATCCAGGGCACCGTGGCAGCGGACTCTATTATCGCGGCAACTGCCAGGAGAAGGGCCAACGTGCCAACCACATCTGGTCCACCACCTGATAAGGAAAGCAGGAGGATGGACCTCACTGGAAGGAAAATAGAAAGGAATGCGGCCATGCATTGGAGGATGGCAAACTCCAACGCACTCCTGAATAGACACCAATACCAGCACTGGGATGAGATGAGCCAGTTGCTGAAACACATGCCTGAGGAGTACAGGCAGAGGGCAGCCCACCTCGTCGAGGGGGGAAAGGACATAGCAAACGCATGCCTGAAGACGGCCCTAGACGGGGCAGAATCATCAAGCAGACTGATGGCCATAGGTATCACTGAGAGAAGGCAGGCCTGGCTCAGAATATCAGGTTTCAAGGCAGAAGTACAGAACAACATCCTGAACACCCCCTTCAATGGGGAGACGCTGTTCGGAACAGCGGTGGATGACAAACTGGCCCAGCTGAAGAAAGACAATGAGACAGCCAAATCAATGGGAGCCCTACAATTCAGGGGGATGCGGAGAGGCACCCCCACGAGGAGACCAAATGGTAGAGGTGGAAACCAGCAATCACATTCGCGTCAGTCGCACCACCATGGTCAACAAGGGGACAACCAATGGCAACAGGGTCAACAGAGACAGAATTGGAGCTCCCAGAATAGGGGCCAGTCCTTTCGAGGGAGAGGAAACGGACGGGGCCAAAGACGGAGAGGTGGTGATCAACCCCCCCAAAAATGACTCCACGAAGAGGGAGGCGCTCACCCACCCAAAGCCTCCGGGGGGAGAGCACCTACAGCTAAGGAGAGGCTCACACGGACACGGCTCAAGAGAACACACAACACCAGTAGGGGGAAGGTTGAGATTTTTCCTACACGAGTGGAGAAAAATAACCACAGACAAGTGGATACTAAACATTATACAACACGGATACTGCATAGAGTTGGTAAGATACCCACCAAGCAGGAGGCCAAAGAGAAGGGGTCACAAGGGCAGAGAACTGCGCCTGCTCCAGGAGGAAGCTCAAGAACTGCTCCTCAAAGAGGCCATAGAGCCAGTCCCGCAAAGAGAACGGAACAAGGGAGTGTACTCAAACTACTTCCTAGTACCAAAGGCGGACGAAAGCCTAAGACCCATCTTGGACCTACGCTTCCTGAACACCTACGTAAAAACTCAAAAGTTCAAGATGACTTTCCTGCAAGAGGTCATCCCACAAATAAGGCCCGGGGACTACTTGTCCACAATAGACCTAAAAGACGCATACCTGCACATCCCCATGAACAGGAAACACAAACACTTGTTAAGATTCAAGGTGAACAAAGACCACTATCAGTTCACGACCCTGGCTTTCGGGCTCAAGTCAGCACCAAGGGTCTTTACCAAATGCCTTGCGGCGGTGGCCGCACACCTGCGAAGGGAGGGTATACACGTGTACCCCTACCTGGACGACTGGCTCGTGAAAGCAAGCTCTTACACGAGGTGCAAAGCCCACGCAGAACAGGTCACAAGAACGCTCACGAACCTGGGCTTCTCCATCCACTGGAGGAAGTGCTCCATGGACCCAGAACAAGTAAAAATCTTCCTGGGAGCCCTGATCAACACTGTCGAATGCAGAGTGACACCCAGCGAGAAGAGAACACTCAGCCTGCTGAGGGAGAAACGTCACTACCAGAAGGGGCAAGTTCTGACAGTGAGGACGGTGAGCAAGATCTTGGGGATGATGGCGTCCTGCATCCACCTGGTCCCCAATGTTTGCCTAAAGATGAGACCACTACAGGAGTGGCTGCAACAACAATGGTCACAAGCAGAAGGAAGTTGGGAAGATCTAGTGGTTGTTACGCACAATGTGCAGGAGGAGATGACATGGTGGACGAAGGAGAATAGAACGATGGGGAAGCCTCTAACGCCACCGGACCCAACTGTGACCATCACCACAGACGCATCCCAGAAAGGATGGGGCGCACACATGAACAGGCTCAGAGTGAGGGGTCTGTGGAACCCAGGAGATGCGGTCAAGCACATCAACTACCTGGAACTGAAAACAGTGTTGCTGGCCCTCAAGGCCTTCCAAAAGCACCTTTACAACAAAAGGGTGTTGATACAGACAGACAACACCACGACGATGTTTTACATCAACAAGCAAGGGGGGACTCAGTCATTCCCTCTGTCGAGCTTGGCTCAAGAGATATGGAGATGGGCGATCCCACTCAGGATAGACCTGCTGGCCATACACCTGCCAGGGAAGGACAATGTGGAAGCGGATTGGCTCAGCAGGCAAGCATCAGTGTCCCACGAATGGGAATTGAACAACCAAGAGACAGAGAACCTGTTCAGGAGGTGGGGCACACCAACAATAGACCTGTTTGCAACACGCCGGAATGCAAAATGCCAACACTTTGCATCGAGGGAACAGCAACCAATGTCCCATGGGAATGCCCTATGGATAAGCTGGTCAAAGAAATGTGCCTACGCTTTTCCACCGACGCCACTGATCCCCAGAGTCCTGAACAAGTGCAGGTCGAGCAACATGACTCTCATCCTGGTGGCTCCCCAATGGGCGAGGCAGACTTGGTACTCCCAGATTATGGAGATGGCGCAGGGCAGAGCACACAAGTTCCCAAAAAGAAGAGACCTTCTCTCCATGGAAGGGGGACAAGTTCTACACCCAGAACCAGAAAGCCTCTGCCTGTCAGCGTGGCTCCTGAGGACTTAGAGTTTGCTCATCTAAAACTACCAGAGAGCACACTTCGGGTGCTGAGAGAAGCAAGGAGACCCAGTACACGGAAGTGCTATGGGGAAAAATGGAAGAGGTTCACGCAGTGGTGCCATAAGAAAAACCTGGAGAAAAAACTGACTAGAGAGTCTACAGTACTCAGATACCTCACGCACCTGATCAAAGCCAAACTAAGCTCGTCCTCGCTGAGGGTTCACCTGGCAGCGATTGTGGCATACACAAGGGGAGAAACGGGGAGAAGTTTCTTCACTTCCAGAGTAGTGAAAAGGTTCTTGGAAGGAGCAAAGAGAATAGCGCCACCCAAGAGGATGCCGCCGCCGGCATGGAACTTGAACGTGGTACTGACGGAACTCATGAAGCCGCCGTTTGAACCCATCCATAAAGCGTCACTACAAATACTGACAATGAAGACAGCCTTTCTAGTAGCAATAACATCGCTACGCAGAGTGAGCGAACTACAAGCTTTAACGCTGCAAGAACCGTACATACAAATACACAGTGACAGGGTCGTGATGAGGACAGACCCGCATTTCATGCCCAAGGTAGTATCTAAATTCCACATGAACCAAAGTATCCAGATCCCTAGCTTCTTCCAGAAGCCCACATCAAATGCGGAGAGGGCGCTCCACACTCTGGATGCAAGGCGGGCAGTAATGCACTATATAGAAAGGACGAAAGAACACAGGAAGACAAAACAATTCTTTGTGTCCTTCGCAAGGAGTCTCCTAGGTAGACCAGTGACTAAGAACACCATAGCAAGATGGATTGCAAAAACAATACAGCTCTGCCACATGCAAGCGGGTGAGGAGCTCACGGAGGGGCCACGAGCCCACTCAACCAGGAAGAAAGGGGCAACAATCGCCTTCCTGGCAAACACGCCCATCCAAGACATATGCCTGGCGGCAACATGGGCTTCAGTGCACACTTTCACTAAACACTATTGCGTAGATATGCAGATGAACAAGGAAGCACAAGTGGGCCAAAGAGTGCTTCAACATATCTTTAACAACCAACGCTCATCTTCCACCCAGCCGCCACATGAGTGACAAAACCGCTACGAAATCAATGCACAGCATAGTGAATCCAGAAAGATTCACGCTGCAAAACGAATAGTTTCTTACCTGTCGGTGTAGTTTTGCAGCTTGAAGATCTTTCTGGATTCACTAGCGAACCCACCCACCTCCGCCAGAAAGATGAGGCTGGAGAAGGTGGAAGGACATAGAGTAAGATGGGAACGCTTAACAAGACAAATATACGTGAAGAAGTTTACGTTGAAGGAAAGTTTTAATACACATAGCCATGGATTCACCACAAAGGAGGAAAGAAAAAAGAATCCGAAGATGGCGCCCAAGGGTGGGAGCTTCCGCAGGAAGCGTGCCGACGTCACGAAGGTGCACCAAATGGTGGGACGTCGACGCCCACCTGGGCTACAAAAAAAAAAAAAATGAGAGAAAAAAGACTACGAATCCGGACCCAACCACCAGATCGCGGAATAATGCACAGCATAGTGAATCCAGAAAGATCTTCAAGCTGCAAAACTACACCGACAGGTAAGAAACTATTCGTTTTCAATCATGGGGCAGAGTTGTTCCGTCAGGACAGGCATTATCCTAGCTGGGATGGTATCATCTGGACTACCACTTTTGATCTGTAATATTAATGAGGAAGTTTCTTTTAAGGAGATGAGAGGGAAGGTATCTAATGAGTGTGTAACCTGCTTCAGTTTGGTATCCACCTGAGGGAGCGCCGTATCCATAGTACTTGCCCTATTAGCGCAAACTATGTTATCGTAAATTATATCAATTTTGTTGGTGAAGAAGCAGGATATTTCATCACATAGCTGTTGAGAAGCCAACTCAGAGGATTCACATGCAACTGGCTTGACAAATGTTTGTAAGATTTGATAGAGGACCCTTGGAGAGTTCCCTGCATCTTTGATTTGTGATGCAATATAGGTTTTGCGTGCTATACGAATAGCTTTATGGTAGATAGATAATGCATCCCAATACTTTTTCTTATCCTCTGCCAGGTGGGAAGTTCTCCACCTCTTTTCTAATTTCCTGGCAATTAGTTTTAGTGTCCTTAAGTGGTCAGAAAACCAGATTTCTTGTTTATTGGCCGGTCTGGATTTTAACTGTTTCAGAGGGGCAATTTTATCTATAGCTTCCTTAGTTACCCTTTCAAATTTGTTAAGAGCGGTTACAATATTTTCCTGAGGGGAAAAGAGGGGGGAGTTAAACTTTTCCTTGAAGGTGGTGTCGGTGACTTTGTGCCACTGTCTACGTACACTCGGTAGTAAGATTGGGCGTGAGGGGGTGGGTTTGGAGTAGGGAGTAAGAAATTCAACAATAAAATGATCAGTCCAATTGACCTGTGTTGCAGGTAAGCAGAAGACTAACGGGAAGTTGGATAAGATCAGGTCCAGGGTATGACCTGCCTGATGTGTGGGCCCACTGTTACGTTGTATTAGTCCTAGTGAGGACAAATCTGTTAGTAGGGATTGCGCCTCGCTGCAATCCTACCTATCGCTATGTACATTGAAGTCCCCTACTAATATGAAGTCCCTATCATTGTTGACATGTGGGGCAAGGAGCTCGATCAGCGTGTTGGAAAAATTATTACATGGTCCGGGCGGGTGATATACTAGAGCACCCTTTTGACTTTCTTTGGGGGACTAATAGTTAAATTTCTGAGGTGCTTAATTCTTCTAAGACCAAAATGTTGATTTCTTGTTTATGCACAATAGCGATCCCACCACCTATTTTAGTGGGACGGTCTGATCTAACTATTTTATAGTTACTTAGGACTCCCAGGGTTATGGCAGGAGTAGAGTGTGGTTTTAGCCACGTTTCTGTGAGGTAACACAAGTCGGGTTGTTTAGAAGAAATTAGGTCCCAAACCTCCGCAGTGTGTTTGGAGAGTGACCTGATATTACAAAGGATATTTTTTCTCCCCAAGGGAGTATGATTGTTTTCAGCAACATTATTGATACCAGGATTCATGGGTTTTGGACATCTAGTGTTGTAAGTGTCCCTCGTATGTATAGAAAACGGAGTGTGGCAATAGAGGCAAGAAAAAGGCCCTTCAACCTCGGGGAAATCCCCACACCTACAGCCCAGTAATGGATCTGAGTTAAGTCCCAGCAGTACCTGAGGAGTATATGTTATCCACCTAGGAGGGAGTCTTCGTGAGTCAGTTATAGCAGCCCCCATGGCCCTGGCCCCGTCCTGTCGCGGACGGGGCCAGGGGTTTGTCTTCGGCGCCGTCAATGGCACCCTTCTGCGCACAACCGCTGCGCGCTGGCTAAATAGCCCTGTGAGGAGTGCGGCTAGAGCGCTAACCGCTCGGCTGACTCTGAGTTGCTGGGCGTGTCTTGCTCTTGTCTGCCCCGCCCTGTGCTCAACGGTATAGGATACCGAGTCGGACCAGGGTGGGTAGGCTGGAACACCAAGCGAAGACTAGGACTGGGCCCCTAAAGCCCCTTACAGTTCGGGGGCGATCGTAAGTGCACTGTCAGTAAATATATTAAAATTCGCAATCAATTCTAATATAACATAGCGTGAAGAAGTTTAAAGTATATGGGCAAATTAAAAGCGGTGCAAAGTGACTTTAAAATTATTATATCAATTTCACAGTGACACAGATTCGTCCGCTAGCTGTTAAGAGTGCTCCGCTCTGATAATTCGTTACCTGGCACCAAGCGGGGTCGGGAGACACTGCCACTGTCCTCCCCTTACCCCTGTGCTAAAGGGTGTCCTCAAACATGCTACTGACATTTTCAAGGAGACCACAAGGGCAAGGGTTGTAAACCCAAGGATTGAAAGAAAATATAGGCCTGCACCTGTGGACCCTACCTACATCAAGGGCAGCTCCCATTGGACTCCCTAGTAGTGGCTAATGCTTGCAAGAGAGCAAACTCTCAAACTAGTGGTGATGCTCCTCCTCCGGACAAAGAATCAAAAATCTTCGAGGCTTCTGGCAAATGGGTAGCAGCTCAAGCGGCTAATATTTGGAGGATCTCAAATACACAAGCCCTATTAGCTAGATATGATAGGGCTCACTACGACACATTAGAACAGCTGATGCAACACCTGCCTGATGCTTCTAAAGAGGGAGCAGAAATGCTAATACAGGAAGGAAAGTTAATTTCAAATGCATCTATCAAGTGTGCACTCAATGCAGCAGACACAGCAGCTAGGGCCATCAACACTAGTGTAATGCTGAGACGTCATGCCTGGCTCCGTATCTCTGGTTTTAAGCCAGAGATTCAGACAACTTTGCTCAATCAGCCAGTTAACCCGGACTTCCTTTTTGGTCCTGATGTAGACACGACCCTTGTAAAGATTTCGAAAGACACTGAGACAGCAAAATCCATGGGGGCTCTGCAGTCACAGCAGTTCATGGGCAGTTCCTTTCGTCGCTCCGGTAAAAGGGGGGGTTCTAGAGGACAAGCATTGCAGCAAGCCCAATACAACAAAGGGAGCACGCAGACCACCTATAACAAGAATAACAGGGGTGGATATCGTGGGAACAGCACCAAAGGGCAGAGGACGTGGAAATAATAATGCCATATCCTCCGCCCCCAACAAACAGTGACGCCTTGTCACTGCCCCCAGACCATTTAACACCGGTCGGGGGAAGACTCTAGCAGTTCCTGACGGTCTGGGAAGGCATTACCACAGACAGGTGGGTGAGACAACTTATCCAATACGGCTATTGTCTAGAACTAACCTCCACTCCCCCCAAGGCACCGTCCTATGTCCCCAGAGCACATGCACTTATTGCAGCAAGAAGTACTCTCCATGCTGCAAAAAGGGGCAATAGAACTCGTGCCTATAGAAGAGCAAGGTACAGGGGTGTACTCTCTGTACTTCTTAATCCCAAAAAAGGACGGTTCCCTGCGGCCCATTCTAGACCTCAGACCTCAGACCCCTGAACCAGTACATTTTGTCAGAACATTTTCATATGTTGACTTTACAGTAGGTCCTGCCATTGCTCAGTCAGGGAGACTTCATAGCAATCCTAGACCTGAAAGATGCGCATTTCCACATTCCCATTCACCCAAGTCACAGGAAGTATCTCGGGTTCACCGTCAACAATCAGCATTACCAGTTCAAGGTCCTGCCTTTCGGGGTCACTACTGCCCGCCGAAGTGTTCACCAAGTGCTTAGCAACTATGCTGCGCACCTTCGGAGACAACACATCCATGTCTATCCCTACCTGGACGACTGGCTTGTCCAAGCAAAGTCAGCCCAGCAGTGTGCCAGCCACATGTCACGCACAATTCACCTCCTACACAGTCTAGGATTTTCACTAAATTACCCAAAGTCGCACCTTCAGCCCGCTCATTTACAACAGTACCTAGGTGCAACAATAAACACTCTGGCAGAGTTTGGCTGCCCTGTTGCTGTTAGAGTCAACAGCATGCAGTTGCTGATTCAGAAATTCAGGCCCCAACACTCGCTCCCAGCGCAGGTATTCATGCAGCTGATCGGTATGGTGGCCTCCTGCATCTTCATAGACCCGCACGCGAGGCTACACATACGTCTGCTCCAGGAGTGCTTAGCACAACAGTGGAACCAGGCTCATGGGCATCTGAAAGACCTAGTGTTGGTGACCTGTCGTGCATACAACTCTCTGCATTGGTGAAACACACAAAACCTTTGCAGGGGACGACCGTTCCAAGAGCCTGTCCCACAAATAGTGCTGAAGACGGATGCATCTTCCAGGGCTGGGGAGTGCATGTCCTCCATTATACTGTGCAGGGACTATGGACGATGCAGCAGCAAAAGATGCATATCAATCTGTTAGAGCTGATGGCAATCTTCATGGCTATGAAGGCATTCAAATTGCACCTGTGCAACAAAGTCGTTCTGATCTGGACGGACAACATGACTGCCATGTATTACATCCAGAAGCAGGGAGGCACACACTCTCCGCAACTATCATCTAGCCCAGAGCCTGTGGAAGTGGGCTATCCAGAGGAACATCTTCCTCATGGCGGAACATCTCCCAGGCAAAGACAACCAGATGGCGGACCTGCTCAGCAGGCACAGCCATCAGATGCACGAGTGGGAGATACACCCCTCAGTGCTCCAACCATATTTCCAGCAGTGGGGTCATCCAGAGATAGACCTGTTCGCCACAAAGGAAAACGCAAAATGCCAAACCTTCGCCGCCAGGTTCCCACACCCGCAGTCTCAGGGCAATGTAAATGTAAATGTACATGTATTTATATAGCGCAAATCGCCCACATCGCAGGCATCTATGCGCTTGCTTAGGGAACCCGTCCTGGTATTCCCCTGTGAGATACCCCGGCAGGGTATCCACAAGGTGAAAGCCAGGCATCCCGCCGCGAGGGGCCGTTGTGGAGATTAAGCAAGCTATTGCCCAGAGTCGCAGAGTGTGAACCCGTGAGTCGAGTAGGCACCGGAGCGAGAAATATCGAGTCTGTGGAATTATTGAGCCCAACCCCCGTCGGGGCGGGGAATTGAACCCTGGTCCAGGGCCGATCTCAGCCTCCGGGTCTGCCGCCTCTAACCCCTGAGCCACACTTCTCCATGCGATATGGATGAACTGGTCAGGCAGATTTGAGTACGCTTTTCCTCCAGCACCGCTCATACCGCTAGTGGCACGCAAACTGCGGTAGCACTCCATGACTCTCATCCTGGTTGCTCCAACGTGGGCAAGGCAGGCCTGGTACACCACGTTCCTGGAACTTTCAGTGGTGCCTCACCAACGGCTGCGCCTCACGCCCAGTCTCCTCACTCAGAGCCATGGAGACATTCAGCACCCAGATCCGCAACAGTTGAGCCTTGCGATATGGCTCCTGAGGTCATAGAGTTCGGCTACCTCAACTTGCCCCCTGACTGTATGAACATCATCAAGGAGGCAAGGCGGCCTATAACTAGGGCGTGCTATGCAGCCAAATGGAAGCGATTTGTCTTCTCTGTTCCATTAATGACATTAATCCGCTAGATGCGTCCACGCAGAACATCATATGTTATTTGTTGCATCTATATATATGCAATCTAGCATATAGTTCCATCTATCTTCAAAACAGGCAGCATCTTTCCCTTTTCAGAGTGCCTGCCATTAAGGCTTTTTTGGAAGGACTCAAACGAGTGATCCCTCCCAGACACCCTCCTTCACCTGTCTGGAATCTAAACATAGTTCTCACCAGGCTCATGGGGCCACCCTTTGAACCTCTTCATTTTTGTGAGATACAGTTTCTTACATGGAAAGTGGCTTTTCTGATAGCCATCACATCGCTAAGAAGAGTTAGTGAGCTTCAAGCCCTAACAATTCAAGAGCCTTTCCTACAAATTCATGCTAATAGGGTAGTACTGCGTAACAACCCTAAATTCATGCCTAAAGTGGTGTCGCAGTTCCACATTAATCAAACCATAGAACTGCCAGTTTTCTTTCCAAACCCTGATTCTGTGGCAGACCGAGCACTGCACACCATAGATGTTAAACGAGCTCTCCTGTATTACATCGACAGGACAAAAGACTTTAGAAAGACTAAACAACTGTTTGTTGCCTTCTCTCCACAACACAAAGGCAACCCTATTTCCAAATCAGGTATAGCCAGATGGATTGTTAAGTGCATACAAATCTGTTATCAAAAAGCTAAACGCACTTTAACAGTTCCCCCAAGGGCGCATTCCACACGCAAGCTAGGAGCATCCATGGCTTTCCTAGGTAACATTCCTCTAGAGGATATATTTGGAACAGCCACATGGTCCACCATACATACATTTACCAAACACTACACTCCAAACAAAAAGCTGCTGTAGGACAGGCTGTTCGCAGAACTCTTTTTCAGACTGCTGCAGCTGGCACGGGCAACCACCGCTAAGGAGGTAACTGCTATTTATTCTATGCACAGATATGAATTCAGCAGCCCACATGCCTCGAACGGAATATGCTACTTACCAATATGCATCTGTTCTTGGCATGTAGGGCTGCTGACATTCATGTCGCCCGCCCTCCTCCCCGGTGCCTGTAGCAGCTGTAGCACTCAGAATCATTCTCAAGCATGGTCATCACTTACTGTATTACACTCCATCTCTGCCACAATGGCGAAAAACAATCTGAGGATGGAGAGGATGCCCATGCGCACTGTAGTCCAGGGGAGGAGCCACCTATCTCGTGATACTTCGAAGACTCTTCCAGGACAACAATGTGCAATCATCCGGACCCAACACTAGGCGGCGATCTATGCACAGATATGAATGTCCTCTTTCACAAAAGACAAGGGAAACCCTACTCACAAGGAACCAGGGCAAACAGTTATATCAAGAACAATGGTTCCAGTGCTGTAATCAAAAATAATAAAAATTAATTATATTGCTCAATGGCGATAGACATAACTACTGAGGATGGCAAAAAGAAGTACACTCACAATTATATATTTGTCTCTCGTTTTTACTTTATAATATAAAGTTCGAGGCATGTGGGCTGCTGAATTCATATCTGTGCATAGATCGCCGCCTAGTGTTGGGTCCGGATGATTGCACATTGTTGTCCTGGAAGAGTCTTCGAAGTATCACGAGATAGGTGGCTCCTCCCCTGGACTACAGTGCGCATGGGCATCGTCTCCATCCCCTGATTGTTTTTTTCCGCCATTGGGTTCGGATGTGTTTCGGTTCCCTCTGTCGGAACCGATAGTAGTTTTACGTTTTCTACTTGAGACCAAAAGGTCTTTAGGCTGGGCGTCGGTATTGTTTCGTTCGGGTTATCTTATTCTCAGCTCCGAACACTCCCTGCCCCTCCGCGTGTTCTCGGCGCGGAAGGGCCTACTCGACGCTCCGAGTTCCTGAACATGGAACGGACTCCGTTCAAGAGGTGCCCGGTGTGCACCTCCACGTATTCGCACCTCGACGTGCACCCTGTGTGCAACAAGTGTTTTATCACCGGACCATGACGAGGCCAGGTGTATGGCCTGCTCAAAGTTCCGGTGCAAGAAGACCCTCAAGCATCGTCGGGCCGCTCGACTCCAGGCCTAGGTGTCGGCGCCCCCTCCGCCCCCGCCGGACAACATCTTTGAAGCATTTGAAGACGACGAGAATGTCTTTCAGGTTTCGGACTCTAGCCCTGCGTCGGAGGGAGAGGACTACGACGCAGAAGATGAGGAGTTTGATGAAGCCGGCGACGAGGTAGGGGACGACGATGGGGCCATTGCCACTGTGGGGGATAGCTCGGAGGAAGAGCACCCCCAGACTGCCTCAGGGGCTAATCCCCAACATACGGCCCAGGTCGAGGGATCGCCTTCGGGCCTTACCCAAGACCTTGCTAATAGTCCAACTGCCCCGCCTCTCGGCCCGGCCGCGGACAGTTCTGAGGCGCCACTCCCGTTGAAGAAAACGAAAGTGAAGCCATCGGGATCTGCACCATCGGTTTCGAAACCGAAAGTAAAAGCTCCACTGGTGGGGCAGAAGGCTCTAGAGGCGTCAACACCTAAAAAAGTCAAAATGGCCGACTTGAAAAGCCACGCCAAAATGGCCGACCCCAAGGCCTCGGGGTCGACGCCGAAGACGAAGGTGGCCGATGCGGCTGCGTCGGCACCGAAGATGGTCGAGGTCGACGACCCGAAAAAGGCTCCGAAGAAGCGCCAAAGCGATTCCAAGGCTCCGGCTGTGCCGGCTCCGACCGTCGGGGCCAAGGATGGCAAGGTGTCGACTCCGAAGACGCTGCCCCCGGCAGACTCGACTCCCGACTCAGGGAAATCGCTCGAGGCAGTCAAGCCCTCTCCAGCCTTGACGAAGAAGGTTGTCGAATCCCTCCAACGGATTCGAAACGCTGAGGTTCCCGAACCGGAGGGAGTGAAGCCGAAGCCCGCATCGAAGCCATCGAAGGCGCAGACGCCTATTCGCTACACCCTGCCGCCAAAGTCGACGCCGAAAGCCTTCGCTCCGAAGCAGGGGGCGGACGTGCCTTCGAAGGAGGTGTCGACGCCCAAAGCGTCGCTAGCGGGGTCGAAGCCTCGGCTCCAGCCACTCGCTGAGGAAGAGCGCCGTGAGGTCATAATCGACGCCAATACTGGGAAATTGTCCCTCCTCAAACGGAAAATCACCACGGAACCGGTGCTTGAACATTTTCGGATTCCTCTTAAAAACAAGAAGGACTCGGCGGGCGCTTCGGCCCCTATGGAACCTTCGTCTCCCAAGCAAGTGGAACGTTCTCCTACGCGTTCTAACGCAGGGGAAGGTGACGATGAGGAGGAAGTCGAGTACAACTATCCGGCGTACTCGGATCCGGAGGAAGAACATGAACCCTGGTCGGCCGGAGCCGACCCAGATGACCCGCAATCGGGTCAGCAACCGCAGCTCTTTGCGGCAAAGACCTCACCGACGGAGGACTCTGCGGCCTTCAACGCCCTAATTGAGAGGGCCGCAGCCAACCATGATGTCGAACTCCACTCAGATCCTGTGGATGTGGACTTTTTGTTTGACACTTTCTCAGTGGCAGAGAAGTCGGTCAAGACATTGCCAATGCTTAAAGGGGTGCTAAAGCACGCGCCGGAGGTCTTCAAAGAGCCCACTCGGGCGCGTGTCATCAATCCTCGCATTGATAAGAAATATAAGGCAGCGCCCTCGGATCCAACATACATCAAGGGACACTTGCCACTGGACTCTTTGGTTGTATCCAACGCTCGGAAGAGGGCGAATTCACAGACTACTGGTGACGCTCCTCCCCCTGACAAAGAGTCGAAAATATTCGAGGCATCGGGAAAAAGGATTGCTGCGCAGGCAGCTAACATCTGGCGTATTTCAAACACGCAGGCCCTACTTGCACGCTACGATAGGGCTCACTATGACACCCTAGAAACACTGCTGCAGCACCTCCCTGACCAGTACAAGGAGGCTGGAGAGATGTTAATTCAGGAGGGCAAGCTAATCACTAACGCTTCCATCAAATGTGCACTAGATGTGGCTGACACTGCCTCCAGGGCGATCAACACTAGTGTGTTGCTGAGAAGGCATGCATGGCTTCGAATCTCGGGCTTTAAACCTGATATCCAAACGACCATACTCAACCAAACAGTGAATCCTGACCATCTGTTTGGCCCTGAGGTGGATGCGACACTGGAAAAAATGAAAAAGGACACGGACACTGCTAAATCTATGGGGGCCCTCCAATCACAGCAGTTTCGGGGTGGTTCCTTTCGCCGCTCCAATTCCAGAGGCACCTCCAGGGGTCAAGCATCGCAATCCACCCAGTACTACAAAAGCAATACCCAGACCTCATACACCAACAAGGGTAGAGGTGGCTACAGAGGAAACAATGTCAAGGGCAGGGGACGTGGAAACAATAGCTCCAGGTCCACCGCCGCCAACAAGCAGTGACGTCTTGTCACTGCCCCCCGACCACACAACACCGGTCGGGGGGAGACTCCCAGCAGTTCCTGCCCGCGTGGAAATCCATCACCACGGACAGGTGGGTGAGATCTCTTATCCAGTACGGTTACTGTCTGGAGCTTACTTCCACTCCACCAAACATTCCTCCAAGAAGCCGTCCTATGTCCGGCGAGCACTTGCACTTGTTGCAGCAGGAGGTCACAGTCATGCTGCAAAAAGGGGCAATAGAGCTAGTTCCACTGCAAGAAAGGGGAACAGGGGTTTACTCCCTGTACTTTCTAATCCCCAAAAAGGACGGATCCCTCAGGCCCATCCTGGACCTCAGGCCCCTCAACTGGTACATTCTCTCGGAGCACTTCCATATGCTCCCTTTACAGCAGGTTCTCCCTCTGCTTCAACAGGGGGACTTCCTGGCCACACTGGATCTAAAGGATGCATACTTTCATATCCCCCTGCATCCTTTCCACAGGAAGTATCTCAGATTCACAATCCTACACCAGCACTACCAGTTCAGGGTTCTGCCGTTCGGGTAACCACAGCGCCAAGGGTCTTTACGAAGTGCCTGGCGACTGTGGCGGCGCATCTGCGACGCCAAAACGTCCACGTCTATCCTTATCTGGACGACTGGCTCATTCAGGCAAGGACAGAGCAACAGTGCGCAGACCACGTGTCACGCACTATTCATCTCCTGCACGATCTGGGATTCTCGCTGAACTATCGTAAATCTCATCTCCAGCCCGCCCATGTACGGCAGTATCTGGGCGCGACGATAGACACGCTGGCAGCCACTGCGCAGCCAAATTCAGTGAGAATCGCCAGTATCCAGACGCTGATCCAACGATTCAGACCTCAGCACTCGCTTCCAGCGAAGGTGTTCATGCAGTTGATAGGCATGATGGCCTCCTGCATATCCATCGTCACGCACGCAAGACTACATATGCGTCCGCTTCAGGAGTGCTTGGCACGTCAGTGGACTCAGGCTCACGGGCAACTGACAGACCTAGTGTTGGTGAGCGGTCGGGCGTACGACTCTCTGCATTGGTGGAATCCACAAAACCTTTGCAAGGGCCGACCGTTCCAGGAGCCTGTGCCACAGATTATCCTGACAACGGACGCTTCTCTCCAGGGATGGGGAGCGCATGTACTCCATTACACGGTGCAGGGACTATGGACACTACAACAGAGGAAGATGCACATCAACGTTCTGGAACTGATGGCAATCTTCATGGCTTTAAAGGCATTCAAAGTACATCTGTCCAACAAGGTCGTGTTGATCCGAACGGACAACATGACGGCCATGTACTACATCCAGAAGCAGGGAGGCACACACTCTCCGCAGCTGTCTCATCTGGCTCAGAGCATGTGGAAGTGGGCCATTCAGAGGAACATCTTCCTCATGGCGGAGCATCTCCCGGGCAAAGACAACCAGATGGCGGACCTGCTCAGCAGGCACAGCCACCAAATGCACGAGTGGGAGATACACCCATCAGTACTCCAACCGTACTTCCAAAGGTGGGGTCATCCAGAGATGGACCTGTTCGCCACAAAGGAGAACGCAAAATGCCAAAGCTTCGCCGCCAGGTTCCCAAACCCGCAATCACAGGGCAATGCGATGTGGATGAACTGGTCAGGCAGATTTGCGTACGGTTTTCCCCCAGCACCTCTGATACCGCTGGTGGTTTCTAAATGAATCTCATCCTGGTTGCTCAAACGTGGGCTCGCCAACCATGGTACACCACGTTTCTGGAACTCTCCGTGGTACCGCATCAGAGGCTTCATCTCACCCCAGCCTTCTGACGCAGAGCCATGGCGACATTCAGCACCCAGATCCGCAACAGCTCAACCTGGCGATCTGGCTCCTGAAGTCCTAGAGTTTGGCTACCTCAATCTTCCCCCCGATTGTATGGACATCATTCGGGAGGCAAGGAAGCCCACTACTCGAGCTTGTTACGCAGCCAAGTGGAAGCGTTTTGTCATGTACTGTGTAAACCACAATATTGACCCACTGGACGCTTCCATTCAGAACATTATTTGCTACCTGTTCCACCTGTACCAATGTAATTTGGCGTACTCTTCCATCCGCATTCATTTGTCTGCGATGGCAGCATACCTTCAGAATAGGCAACACCTATCCCTTTTTAAGGTCCCTGCTATCAAGGCCTTTCTGGAAGGACTCAAAAGGGTCATTCCACCGCGGACACCACCAGCTCCAGAATGGAACCTCAATGTGGTTCTTACAAGGCTGATGGGTCCTCCCTTTGAGCCACTGCACTCTTGTGAGCTTCAGTTTCTGACTTGGAAGGTTGCTTTCTTAGTAGCAATTACATCGCTACGGAGGGTTAGCGAGTTGCAGGCGCTCACCATCCAGGAACCTTTCTTCCAAGTACACGCTAACAGGGTGGTGCTCCGCACTAACCCTAAATTCTTACCCAAGGTTGTATCTCAATTCCACATGAACCAAACAATTGAGTTACCAGTGTTCTTTCAAAACCCAGAGTCACTGGCGGAGCGGATGCTCCACACCCTTGATGTTAAAAGAGCCTTGATGTACTACGTCGACAGGACAAAAGATTTTCGTAAGACCAAGCAACTCTTTGTTGCTTTTGCCTCACACCACAAGGGAAATGCTATCTCCAAAACTGGGATCGCTATGTGGATAGTGAAATGCATTCAGATCTGTTACGCTAAAGCTAAACGCACTCTCACAATTCCACCAAGAGCCCACTCCACCAGAAAGATGGGGGCCTCTATGGCTTTCCTAGGTAACATTCCCTTAGAAGATATTTGTAGAGCAGCTACATGGTCTACCACACATACTTTCACTAAGCATTACTGTGTAGATGTGCACTCTAAACAGCAGGCAGCTGTTGGCCAGGCTGTTCTCAAAACGCTTTTTCAAATGGCTGCAGCTGGCACGGGCGGCCGCCGCTAATGGAGGGACTGCTATGTATTCTATGCACAGATATGAATTCAGCAGCCCACATGCCTCGAACTGCAAATGCTACTTACCAGTATGCATCTGTTCTTGGCATGTAGGGCTGCTGACATTCATATCGCCCGCCCTCCTCCCCGGCGCCTGTAGCAGCTGCAGTATTTTCTTTACACATATTTTCATACTCTTAGCATAGGGCATCACTCACATATGTCACTCCATCTCTGCCAATGGCTAAAAACAATCTGGGGATGGAGGCGATGCCCATGCGCACTGTAGTCCAGGGGAGGAGCCACCTATCTCGTGATACTTCGAAGACTCTTCCAGGACAACAATGTGCAATCATCCGGACCCAACACTAGGCGGCGATCTATGCACAGATATGAATGTCAGCAGCCCTACATGCCAAGAACAGATGCATACTGGTAAGTAGCATTTGCATTTCATATTGAAGTATGTCATACAGAATAATTCATACAAAAAAACATAAACAGTACATAAAGGTGCGGTGTGTCCCAAGTGTATCAAAACAACCAAACTAACAATACACAAAACATAAGTACTCTAAAGGCACAGTGGTTTCTAAATGAATATATATACAGGAAAAAGACCCAGGAGAGATACGATAATTGTTATGAGTGAGTCTACACAATCGTAGGCACTCTGTTTAGGGGTTCTATTCCACGTAGCATCGACGGCGTTTCGACCCTTTGGGATGGGGGTCTCGTCAGGACAGGAAAATGAAGGACATCTGGTTTCTATTCTTATGATCACCCATGCGTGGTGAGAAGAAGAAAAAGATTCACACACTTACAAGTGACCCAGCCGGGCACACTTGTAGTGGTCGGGGAATACGCAATATGTGGCACAAGACAATTGTATTAGAATTTCGAGGTAATATCTGTTACACCTGCAATGGGTGTGTCATAGACTAGGATAACTCAATGGTATCCGGTTCTTTGAGACAATATTTGCATCAGACGAGGATAATGCCTGTATCAATATTTAGATCAAACGAGGATAATACCTCGATGCTGTGGAGCCCGGTCGCGTCTCACAGCTCTGTGAAATTTATATTATAAAGTAAAAACGAGAGACAAATATATAATTGTGAGTGTACTTCTTTTTGCCATCCTCAATCCTCAGTAGTTATGTCTATCGCCATTGAGCAATATAATTAATTTTTATTATTTTTGATTACACCACTGGAACCAGATATGAATGTCAGCAGCCCTACATGCCAAGAACAGATGCATACTGGTAAGTAGCATATTCCTCTCAGCACATTAAACCCACACTGATGCCAGTGTGGGATTTAATGTAATATGCACTATGGACGGCATCTTAAGAGATGCCGCTCGCAGTCGTATCTTGCTGCCACCGAGGGATTGTACCTGCTTTGCTTCATCGTGACTTTGGGATTATCGTTCCCCTTGCTGCCATAAAAGTGCTGCTGGACTCGGGGGTCCGGGACTGCGAGGCCCACAGGTCAGCGCGTCTCATCACGCGCACCTGCTGCCTCTTCCCGTGACCCCTCCTCCCACCCCTATTTCAGATTGGCACATTACACTACCGCGGGACGCGCGCGGGTCAAAGCGCGGGACGAAGCCCGGGCAAAGGGGGGGCCAGCTGAGGCCGATAGAGGTCGGGTTGGGTCACCCCTCTTTCAAGTGACTTAGATCAATTGTATCACTACGTGGTTATTCTGGGGGTCGCTGAGTTCTCTGCTAAAAATTTGGGTCTGCTGTTATTATTACCCACACTGGTTGTATATTTGTGCTGTTTGCTTGTTCAGTTGAGACGGTATAATGCCTTTAAGATCAGGTAAAGAAAGACTGGTACAAGTCTCAACATCAAATGGGGTATTTACTGGCACTACTGACCACTTTTTTTAAGCGCACAAAAAGTATTTTGGAAAAGGAAATTGCCTTAGTTGAAAAACGCCTTTCTATCGACTTAGTAACCGGGAAGCGGTCTTCGTTGGGGAAAATAGGGCAGATAGCATCCCCTGTTCCACTATGCGAACTTGATCCTAGTGATAACATAAGTAAAAGTCCAGATCTGGTATCAGTCAATTCGGAACATGACGTAACGACTCACAACCTGGAGATATCAACATGTAGTTCCCTTCTTAATGACTTATTGAATACCGATAATACAGATGTTCGCTCTATAACATCGAGTTCTATATCTAGTGCAGGGGATACAAGCCCAATTACGGAAGTACCGCCTAGATCCAAATCTAGTAAGAGGAAGAGGGCAGAGAAAGTTCAGATGGTTGGTACTGCGAAGTTATCTAAAAACAAGAGCACAACCAAATCCACTTTGGATCCAATTATACCCCCCACCAATACCCCTGTGCTCCAAAAAACCACTGATCAAGCCATCGATCAACCCTCTTCCAACAATATTGATGACATCCTTTCGGGCATGTTAGAATTTTTGATGAAGTCATTAATGCTGCCATTGTTAGAAAGGACAAGGCTGCTAAACGATAAAATGGACCAGATGGAGTTGCTAGTTAGAGAAAACACGGTCCTGTTGGAAAAGATGTCCAGAGCTCATGTTATTACAGGAGATGTCCAATCTGGTAGTCAGATACAGCCTTACAGGGTAAAATGGGAATGCCACCAGAACTTTTGGAATTAACTGTAAGACTGCATAAGAACAACTTTGCAAGAGTAAGATGGGGCAGGCAGGGCCAGGTGACCGAGCCCTTTTTCTGTCACTCGCGGTGTAAGGCAGGGTTGTATGCTTGCTCCCACCTTGTTTCTACTATTTATCAATCAAGTTGTGCAGTTCTTAGAAGACACCCCTACAGACGCCCCAGTCCTAGGAGGCAGAAAATTTCCTCTGCTTATTTTTGCAGACGATACGTTGATTTTGGCAAAAACACAGATGGGATTACAGATTGCCATAAATAAGTTCATGTATTTCTGTAAAATTAATGACTTGGATATAAATGTCTCAAAAACGAAATTCATGGTCTTAACAAAAAATAAACCACAACGTAGCCATGTCAGTATGAATTGAATTGATTACAGGTTGCGGTGGAAACCACAGATTGAGGCTTTATGCCTAAAATCTGCCCGCCCAACGGGGTGCTTGGTTAAGAAGCAACGTTGCTCACATACCAAAAGGATACTACCAGCAATAAAAATATACAATGCAAAAATTAGATCTGCAATCCTATATGGTGCAGATCTATGGGGTTTTGTGGACCTTGCCCCTCTGGACAAAATTCAAAATAAGTTTTTGCGGAGCTTGGCTAGTCTCCCACAATCTACCCCGATACTACCCCTTCTTCTGGATATGGGCTGTCATTCTATCAAAGATTTAGCTCGTTATAGGATGGTAGCTATGTGGAGACGCATATGGTCCACACCAGAATTGGTCTTATTTGCTAACGAAATCTTGGATCTAAGATCAATTGTGGGGTCTGGTAACCTCCCGTGGTTCCGGGTTGTGAAGTCCACATTGCAAAACATGGTCTTCAGTTTGCAGTGGTCCGATCCGGGAAACAATGTTTTTCCGTCAAAACAAGAATTTAAACTATTATACTGGGCGACTGTAAAAGCACAACATGTCAAGTTATCACAGTCTGCTAACCTGACAGATTTGTTTTTGAGCCACAAGGTAGATTTTTGCTTAGAGCCCTACTGGGATAACATCACCAAAAGTTTGGATAGAAAACTCTATCACCAGTTTAGGGTAGGCTCATTACCAGTAAGGACGTTCACACACAAATGGCGTGGACAACAAACAGAGTTCTGCCCATGGTGTAACGGCCAAAAGGAATCTATAGGCCACATCTTTTTCGCCTGTCCAGCCTACATTGCTCCCCGGCGCAAATGGCTCAAACTCATTTGCAAAAGGATAAAGCTACGGGGGTGCATGGAAGCTCTTTAAGATCCAACACCTCCGAATGCGTGACCATAGGAGTGGCAAAATGTTTAGGGTGGATATGGATTATCAGAGCTAGGCTAGCTAGCTACATGATTGGATTATATTGTGGACATTTGATAATGTATTGTTTTTTATGAATAATGTATGTACTGTTTATGAAGTCTTTTATGGTTTAAAAATTGAAATAAAGACGTTTGAACTGAGATGCCCCCTGAAACCTAACCTACAATCCACGTCTGTTCTGAGAGGCTGCCTAGGTTGCCACACAGCAGACATGTTGCTGGACCCCTGGGTGTAGAGCCCCCCACTCTCCTGGGCCTACAAAAATGCACATCCTGGGCCAGGTGCTAGGTGGTCTCCCCCAGGATGGACAGGGGGAAGCTTCAAAGGCATGCCGCCTTTGTGAGCTTCTCCAGACCACTTGCTGTACTCATCAACTGGCCCCCACCAGTTCTGACCCCCACTCTGGCGGGAAGACTGGCGGGAAATCCTATTTCAGGAAGTGAGGTTTGCCAGCCTGTGCCAACCCCACCCCTCAGGTGGGAGAGGCATGGTGAAGCACAACTCTGGGCCCTTACCATCTTGAAAATGGGGAGCCCTCTCCAATCAGCACAATTCCCCCCTCCCATAGGACAGGAGCAGTATAGGGGGTGTACTCAGTTCAGTTCAAACGTCTTTATTTCGATATATTTCATCATAAAGACATCATAAAACACTTTCATCTTCTAATTACAGCATAGACCATAAAAAGATACTTAAACTTAATTAGCCATAAATTCCCAAACCCATCTCCTATCAGTACAAAATTACACATTTACACAGTAATACAAAAAAGTTAATTGATCAAAATACATAAAGCAGAATTAAATTAGCGAATATAGACGTTCCAGAAAATACATTACTGTTTAACCCCTTCCATGCTCATGACGAGCTCAGCTCGTCATGAGGCACACTGGAGCTGTGCTGATGACGAGCTGAGCTCGTCATGAAACAATGGGAAAACAAAGGATCCAGCACGGGGGGGAGAAAGCCTTAGCAGCCAAGTGGTTAAAACAATCAATTAGTCAACTAACAAGCATCAGTTGGGTGCCTTGCTCTAATAACCCAAGTCCAACCCAAAAATTTAGCTACGGCTGTGGCCACGGGGACTGATGTTGTCGTCCGCAGCAGCCATAGAGCCTCCTGACCCACCCGGTTTCTCAGATTGTTGCAAATTGGTTTTAACCATTTTCTCCGTGGGGCTAAGTATGCGGGACAGACAAAAAAGACATGGCCAATAGACTCTATCTGATCACTACACCACGGGCAGGTGGCCTTGGACTGACCCCCCCATTTCTTTGTAAAGGATCTTAATGGTAACGCCCCAACTCTAAACTGGTGGAACAGCTTCCTATCAATACTCTAGGTGATGACATCCCAGTAAATTTCAAACGAGGGATCGAGCTTATGATTCAGGAACCTACCAGTCAAGGAAACTGAATCAGACTGGGCAATAAGCTGATCTCTTTGGGCCGCCCAATAAAGATCCTTAAATGCCTTTTTAGGAGGGAATACATTATTTCCAGGGTCCAGGGTCCAACCACAGCTGACTTAAGCCCATGTTCTCCAATATAGATTTAACAGTCTTAAACCATGGAAGATTACTAGAACCCACTATAGATCTAACATCTTGGATTTCCTTCGCAAAGGATGCGAGTTCCGCGGTTGACCATATCCTCCTCCACAGGGCAACAGTCCTAAAACGTGCAACTTCTTCAATCGGTTGACAACCTAGATCCAATAACAAGGGTATCATAGGAGTAGATGGGGGCAAACCAACCAGACAGCGCAGAAATGTATTTTGTACTCTCACTAAGGGGGACAAATCCGAGTAACCCCAAAGGTCTGCACCATACAATATTGACAAACTAATTTTAGCATTATATATTTTAAGTGCAGGACCAAATCTTTTTATTAGTGAGGTTCTCTGTTCCTTGAGAAGGCTCCCAGTCAGATGTGCAAACTTCAGAGAAAGTACTTCAATCTGATCTTTCCATCTAAGCTTATTTTCAAAGACAACCCCCAGGTAGGTCATCACTTTCACCCGAAACCATTCATACTGACATGACCCGCCAGCGGCCTTTTGTTTGTTAGCACCATAAATTTGTTCTTACTCACGTTAACCTGAAGATCATTATTTTTACAGAATTCCTCAAATTTATTCAGTGCTATTTGTAGCCCCTTTTGGGTTTTAGACAGGATAAGGGTGTCGTCAGCAAAGATGAGGAGAGGGAACTTTGTGCCACCTACAACAGGGGCATCTGTCGGAGTGTCCGCAAGGAAATGCACAACTCTGTTGATAAATAATAAAAACAGGGTCGGAGCTAATACACACCCCTGACGGACACCACAAGTAACTGGAAATTATCCAGTATTAGGGGTGTCTTTCATAGATTCACATGCCTGAATCATTCCCCGTCGTCGAGACGGGAGCCTCCGGTACATAAAAAAGTAATGTCCTATAGACATACATAGAGAAAAGTAGGCCTAAGGGCCTCACCTTAGTAGCCTATCTCTGTCCTTTTGTAAAAAGGACCAAACTCTTAGAGCCAGCCAATCAGCTAACACCTCCTTCTAGAACCTTCCTGTCAGGAGCCTCAGTCTCTCAGATTTTCTACCGCACGTTGTGCTAAGGGAGTCTCCTCTGAGCTCTGCTCAGTTTTTGTATTTTTCACTTCATTAAATGACTTTGTTGTCAAGGATTCTTCTCTACTATGGATTATCTTCAAATACATTCTTTAAAGAAAGGTCTGTTAAGGAGAAAGGGTTTGATTTTAGAGCCTGTGCATCTTGTCCCAAGAGGCTGCTCTGCTCTGTTCCTCACACTGACCGCATTTGCTGCCTATACCGCAAGCCAAAGACTGCAGGGTATGGCGCACTTTGTCAAGTACGTTTTTTGAGAGGTTGTGAAGGGCGCTTTTTAATGTGGTTAAGACCAGAAAGGAGGTTTTTATTTTCTCCAGTTACTGTGATAAGGCTTTGTCCTCAACGTCTAGGAGACCTCAAAAGAGAAGAGAATCCCCTCAGACTCATTCCTCAGGGGAACGTCCTGAGAAGGCCCTCAAAAAGACCACTCATGGGTTTTTTGGGCGCAGTCCTTCTAAATCTCTTCACTCTGTGGAAAAGGAGAGTAAAGGATTTGCTTCTGGAGAAAAATCAGGTAAAAAAGACTACTTCCGAGCCGTCAAACTCACCTCCTCTGGTCAAGGGACCCTTCAAAAATGTTTTCATTACCTCCTGAGGTAAAGACTTAGAAGCCAATATCGTCTACGATGGCCTCGTCTACGATGGCCTCGTCTACGATGGCCTCGTCTACGATGGCCTCGTCTACGACGGCTCATCTACAAAGGCTCGTCTACGACGGCGTCTACAATGGCCTCGTCTACGACAGCGTCGACGACGACGAGAGCGTCGACGATGGCCTTGTCTATGACTGCTCATCTACGATGGTCTGTCTCCGGCGTAGACGATGGCCTCGTCTACGAAGGCTCGTCTATGACAGCATCGTCTACGGCGTCGACGATGGTCTCGTCTATGATGGTCTCGTCTACGATGGCCTCGTCTACAATGGCCTAGTCTACAATGGCCTCATCTATGACAGCATCGTCATTGTCTATGACTGCCTCGCCTATGTCTGCTCGTCTGCCTGCTCGTCTACGACGGCCTGTCTGCGGCTTCGACAAGGGCCTAGTCTAGAATGGCCTCGTCTACGATGATCTCGCCTGTGACTGCTAGCCTATGATGGCCTCGTCTATGATGGCCTCGTCTATGATGGCCTCGTCTATGATGGCCTCGTCTATGACGGCCTCGTCTATGACGGCCTCGTCTATGACGGCCTCGTCTATGACGGCCTCGTCTACGACCGCGTCAATGGCCTTGTCTACGACGGCGTCAACGCCCTTGTCTACGACGGATCATCTATGGCTTCGTCTAGGACGGCCTTGTCTGACTGCTAGTCTACGATAGCATAGCCTATGACGGCGGTCTCTTCGACGGGCTCGTCGATGAGGGAAATTCTGCCAATTCTGGAATCTCTTATAATGTGGTAGAGAGGGCTGCTCCACGTTTTAAGATCTCAATGGCCTCTCAAGAACTGGACTGCTTCTTGTTTGACTTCAAAGAACCTCTCATGAAGGCAGTAAGGTCAATATCGATTATCGATTACCTATAGTCAGAAGGGGTAAGGGTCATGCAGAACCCCTCCTCGGTATCACCGGTAAGCCCTCAGTTGGATAAGAAGTATAGGGCGCCACATACAGCACCGGCATGTTTAACAGGACATCCTAAGCCGGTCTCCGTAATGACACAGGCGGCCCAGAAGATCTCAAGGAATCCTTCGGGCCCTTGGTAGCTTCCTCCTAATAAGGAAGGAAAAAGAGTGGGCAACATTGGGAACAGGTTTTCCTCAATGTCGACAAGGACGGTAGAGGCCGAGAACACCCTAAGGCTCTTGGGACGCAATCATAGACAAATGTGGGCACACACAACCCCATACATGTCGGAATTGTCAAATTCAACCAAAGAGGATGTAAAAAGGATTCTGCTACATGGTGAAGCATCAGCGTCAGAAACTATAGACTGCGCGATTGATATCGCTATGACAGGGTTCCGTCAGTTGGCTGGAGTAGCAGTCTGGCGTCCTCAAGGACGGCTCTGTCCGACCTGAGGTGCAAACAAAGATTTTGGACATGCCATATGCTAGCCAGTTACTATTTGGCACAAAAAATTAACGAAGCAGACAGTGCGAGAGCTTTAGGCACTCTTCAGTATAAGAACCAATCCTTTCGTAGAAAGGGAGGAAGAGCAAAGTCTTCCTACAGAAGAAATTAGCAATGCAAGTCTTCCTGCTCTTCAGGCCAGATTAGACCGCAAGACCAACAGCGCTATTAACAGCAAAACAAGCAATCCTCCTTTGGTAAGTCGTCCTTTTCAATATAAAGGACAGCGGTAATAACAAAAATATAGGGCTGCTTCTTCAAGAGAACTCTATTTTGCTGTAGAAATAAGCAATGGAGAGAGAACCTCCACCTCAGAAGGGAAAAGGGTTTGAATCCTGCTTCTCTTTGATCCAGAAAAAAGACAGGTAGTGGAGACTAATCTTGGTCTTCAGTGCCCTCAACAAATTTCTAAAGAAACAGTGGTTTCACATGGTAATCCAGGAAGTCTTGCAACTGCTGGAATAGCAGAATTTTTATGGCGTCCCTAGACCTACAGGACGCTTACTTCCATATCCCAATTCACAGGAATTGTAAAAGGGACTTGCAATTTGCAGTAGTGGGCAGGCACTTGCAGTTTCGTGTTCTGCCTTTAGGGCTCAAGTCTGCACCGCGCATATTCACGATATGTCGTTCCCCGGTGGCGGCATATCTCAGGCATTGCCATCACCAAGTCTTTCAGTATCCGATGACGCATCCAGGTCTTCCAACTCCTGTTTAAAGCTTTTCGATTGCTTGGGTCTCACCCTCAATCAGGAAAATTCAGACCTACAACCTTGTCAATGCATCAGTTTCCAAGGTGCAACCCTGGACACACAGTCAGCAAAAGCGTTCCCATCCAGAGAGAGTATGAACGAGCTCCTTGCACAAGCTGCTATAGTAGCCTCGAGGAAAGTCTTGACAGTCCGCCTCTTCAAATCCCTCTTGGGGATGATGTCATCATGTATCCTCCCGTTTCCTCACTGTTGATTACGAATGTGACCTCTACAGGAGGTGCTCTCAAAGCAGTGGGTCCGATGCACAGGGTCATCATACGACCACATAAAAGTGAATCCTCAGATGGTCGGAGCCCTGCAATGGTGGTTGTCATCTCAATACCTGTCTCAAGGCTTGTCATTCCTGCTTGTCATTCCTCCACCTTCCTGTTGAACTCAACAGGACCAACAACACTATGACGATGCACTACTTAAACAAGCAGGGAGGAACGCGTTCGCTCATGCGATCTCGCGAATCGCAGAAAATGTGGAACTGGCTTGTACTCCACAGTATCACATTAAAAGCATAGTATGTCCCAGGCAAGGTCAACGTCATGGCAGATGCTCTAAGCAAACAGAGGTCTCTGTTCCACGAATGGTAACTTGACGCGGAGATGGTAGATCACATCTTTTCGAAATGGGGAACACCGCAGATCGACCTATTTGCCACCAGGGAGAACGCCAAATGCCTAAACTTCGCAAGCTGGCATCCCCAACCAAGGTCACTCGGAAATGCTTTTTCCATTGATTGGTACAACGTATTTGCGTACGCTTTTCCACCATTTCCGATGATACCCAGGGTTCTCAGGAAGATGAAGGCGGAGCCTTGCACACTGATCCTAATTGCCCCGTTCTGGCCGAGGCAACACTGGTTCTCGAACTTTCATCGCCTCTCCATCCAGACACCAATCCGTCTGACACAGCATCCGAACCTGCTCACAATGTCCAACGGGCAAGTACAACATCCGAACCTGCGATCGCTCAGGTTGTCGGCCTGGCTCCTGAGCACAGAGAGTTCTGTCACTTAGACATTCCGCAAGACTGCAGAGATGTGCTGGCAAAAGCGAGAGCGGACAGTACTAACAAGACATACTCGTTAAAATGGAAGCGTTTCTGCATGTGGTGCTTAGACAAAGGCTTGTGACCACTCCACGTTACTCCTGAACAGCTATTGCCATATATCCTATACTTGGCACAAACGGGCCTGGCACACGCCTCCATAAAAATACACTTGGTGGCTATCTCACGGTTCACCAGAACTTTCAAATCACTGTCCCTTTGGTCCGGCAGGCTCATCAAACAGTTCCTCAAGGGACTCTATAGATCCTTCCCAAGACCAAGAAGGTTCCCACCCATGTGGCACCTCAACTTAGTCCTCAACCAACTCATGAAACACCAATTCGAGCCCATCCATCGGGCGGACATCAAATACATTTCATGGAAAACTGCTCTACTACTTGCTTTGACTTCAGCAAGGAGAGTCAGCGGGCTACAGGCTCTTCCCATCCAGGAGCCGTTCATGTAATTTCAACAGGACAGAGTGGTCCTGATGACTAATCCCCAGTTTATCCCGTAAGTGCCTTCAGACTTTCACCTTAATGAACCGGTTTTGCTACGTTCTTTCTTCCCAAATCCTTCCACCGCAGCAGAAAGAACACTACATTCATTAGACCTCAAAAGATGTCTAACATTCTACATCGACAAAACAAAGAGCTTCAGAAAATCTTCTCAACTATTTGTTGCCTACAGTAAACCGAGGATGGGTATGCCACTATCTAAACAAAGCATCTCAAGGTGGATATCCTCGGCAATTTCCGTCTGCCATGACAGGGCCGGACGGCTGTTGGACTCCAAGGTCAAGGCTCATTCCACCAGAGCCATGTCCACATAAGCGGCACTATTTGCTGGAGTGCCGGTTCTGGACATATGCAGGGCGGCGACATGGAAGTCACGGCACACCTTCTCCAGACACTACTGCCTGGATGCTGAACTTATGAAGGATGCAGCAGTGGGCCAGGAGGTGCTTCGCCATCTATTCCAGTGAGGTGAGCCTTCCAACATCCCGCCATCCGTTGCTGGTATGCACATCTCTTTTCTTTGTTATATACTAATGTATACTGATGTTTCATAGTCACATGGTAATAAGTGTATTATCTAAATGACTGTTATAACATGGTTACATCAGAAATGTGCATAATGTATTGCTGACTACTCTGATTCAGGCATGTGAATCTATGAAAGACACCCCTAATACTGTATAAGAAATGCGTTACTTACCTGTAACAGCAGTTATCCAGTATTGGTGTCTTTCATAGATTCACATGCAACCCTCCCGCCTCCCCTGGAAGGACTCACTTATCTCTCTAACTGTATTACGCCTACCTAGCTTGGTGCGTACGAAAATCTGAGAGACTGAGGCTCCTGACAGGAAGGTTCTAGAAGGAGGTGTTAGCTGATTGGCTGGCTCTAAGAGTTTGGTCCTTTTTACAAAAGGACAAAGATAGGCTACTAAGGTGAGGCCCTTAGGCCTACTTTTCTCTATGTATGTCTATAGGACATTACTTTTTTATGTACCGGAGGCTCCCGTCTCGACGACGGGGAATGATTCAGGCATGTGAATCTATGAAAGACACCAATACTGGATAACTGCTGTTACAGGTAAGTAACGCATTTCTCTCTGGGTAACCTGCTCCATCTAACTTGAGCAAAATTTGCCTCGTGCAGTCTTGTGACCAAATCCAAGAGATCACTAGGCATACCCATACTCCCCAATGCCTCCCATAACTTAGCTCTGGGGACAAGATCGAATGCAGACTTTAAGTCTACAAACGCAGCATAGATTGTTCCTCCACCCAGGGACACCACTTTCCAGTAAATAAGGATAAATCTGAACACCTGGTCGATCGGGCTGACACAGGATCTAAAACCGGCCTGCTTGGGGATAGGATATTCTCAGTATCCATCCAGACCTGGATTTTAGCCAACACCATCCTAGATATAATTTTCTGGATTGCGTCTATCATGCTGATTGGGCGGTAGTTCCCAAGGGCCGAACAATCCCAACTTTTTAGGTCTCGCCTATTCCATTCCGCAAGGAATGAATATGCGAGTCTAATGCCGTTAAACCAAGACTTAAACCCAAGGCTCCCAAAAAGTGGATTTCCAACAGATCACGCATGCGCATTTCCCCACATGAAAGGCATCAGCCTCCCTCCCACATGCTTCCCCAGCGTGCGCTCGGCCGGCCTCTGCCAGCTCTCCTCCCCTAATTATTCACTTAACTTTTCACGACCGCAGGCCGTGACTCGCATCTCTACTCCGCCCTGGTCTCACATCAAAGGCATCAGCCTTCCACAGGCTTCACTCCCACAGGCTTCCCTCCCCGCCCCCCCCGCCTGCACTCCCCAACCAGGCTGCCTCGCATAATTGCATCAGACCCGAGCCACATGTCATCCTCTTCCTTTTCATGCCCCCCTCTCCTTTACACTTCAGTGTGGGGCGCTTTGATGCCGCAACTAAAACCATGGGATGATCGAACATAACACAAATGAAGGAAGCCTCTTTTGTTAACAAAGCAGGGCTTGTTCTTGTAATTTTAGAAAGACTGTCAGGTTTAACTGTTCCAAAATTATCACATTTGTTACAAAAAAATATGTTTAAGCCTACAATGAGAACTCTAATGTAACAACACTAATGCCTGGCATCATTTTTTTTTTTTTTTTTAAAGAACTTGTGTCCTGGACTTATCGTGGGAAGCGCTATCACTGGTGATAGTCCAGTTGAACAGCAGAAATGTGCTCCGTTCTATCCGTTAGCTGGCAGCCGAGTTATGAAACATATTTTCATGTGGTTGAGAGAGAATTTCATCTCCCAGTTGAAACTGGTGTTCTGACAATGCGGGTTTTCGGTTTCAGACAGTAGTTTTATCGGCTCTAATGGAGTTTACCTCTTTTTGGGTGCACACATTGTGTTATAATATCTAAAACCCCACATGCAATATCTACCTCAATAAGGCACATTCGGCAGCTGGGAGGTAGGCGCCTCAAATACTGATCACATGTGTGGCTTGACGTCACGCATGTTTGTGTGCACATGCACCTTGTGTCCTTGTATGTAAGAAGGACGCAGCAGTGCAGACGGGGGACCGCCGCTGCTGTGATGTTATCGCGTTGACAGCGGCTCTGGTCTCATCCATCACGCCAGTGAGATTTACCCGAGTGACCGTACTAGGGCTTGTACTGTTATCTCAGTGCCGGGCCCCTGTTAGCCCGCTCTCGCACCTCAGCACCCCCGGCATGTCTCCTCCTTCAGATTCCAGGCATGAGTCGGTTGCTTCCCATCACACTGGTGTCCTTTCCCGCGACCCTAGATTCCAGGGGTACACTGCAGTGCCTGGTAGAGTTGCTGATGGGGCAAGTAGTGAGTGCAGAGGCTGTGTCACGTGACCCACTGTAGATTCGGAGATAGTGAGCTGCTGCAGATGGCAGGGGGCATGGTGTCCAATGAGGTACGCATGTGGCTGTGTGCCCCTCCATGTCCAGGAACTCCTTAGGTGCCTTAGATCGAATCCTTCAACCGTACCACCCTGTGGCATCCACAGCCAGGGACATCTTAAGGATGTGTTTGGCCATGGGCAACACATAATTTGGTTCACCCTGTTTGGAGAAACTTTAAATTTATTTCCCCGTTTTGGCTCATTCTAGCCCTTGTGATGCCAAGCAATTTTTCATTACATGTTAAACCTTCAGAAGCCCTAATAAATATGAATGTTGGCAGCTCCAATTGTGTTTTTATCGTAAAGTGGAAAAATAAAGCTTTTACACAAAAATCCCTTCAAAAGCTCAAGTCTGGTGCCCACTAATCCAGAAGTATCAAATAAAGCTTGAACAAGCATTGATGAATCCAGTTCTTTTTTAGATTCAATTTGGATTACTTTTACTTGCAACAACATTTTAACGTGGAATTCCGTGTCTAACCTGCGTCTACTCCCATTTTAGGAAAAGGACGCTAAGGGTGACTTCTTAAAGCTTTTGTGGACTAGTGTGTAGTGTTAAAATAGGAGGTGTGCAAATTTTGCTTTAATTGCTGAATATTTGTAATCACATCTCAACTTGCATTCTTGTCTTTTGCTTTCCTCCTCCCTCCTCGTGTCCGGAGCCCTCTCCACCCTGGAAGCAAAAACACAGCTGTAGATTTCTCACAGAGGAGAGCCAACGCTGAGACCTCGCACTGCAAATCCACTCCCCCTCCAGCACTCACATATTGCCTGCCTCTGTTTTCTTTGGCGGCGCCAGCGGCATTTTCAGATCATTAACCCGTTCCCCTCTGCCAATCCTTTCAACAATGTGCAGTGCTACCTGGCCTGCTGCCGCTTTAAATTTGCCCTGTTTCCTTCTGATCCTCAGCAAAGCACTTTATCGCTCTCTACCCTAATCCCCTCTTATAACATTTGAGGCTCCTCGAAAGAGTCTGTCCTGATGCTGCCTTAAACTTTGTATACAGAACTGAAGTGTACATCACCCCAGCGGAGTAACACGGGTCACCTGCAGAGCGGCAGGCGTCACCCTTCAGGGGCACACTAACCCATCATAAGCCAAAGGACAGTGAGTATCTGTGAGGTATGGGGGACCTCTTAGCATTCTGTGGGGGAGGGGGCATTATTTGCATTAGTCCCTGCATCTGCCACGTGGAACACCTACAGCTAGTCCTAGCTGTTTTGGACAGCACTTTGCATGCTGTGACTCGTATTCTCTCACCAGTTTCCGCAATAGGTTAAATAAAAAATAAAATCACAGCATTCGGTGCAGTTGGTCAAATGACTAGGCTCATTAGGTCTCCCGACGGCTTAACTTACACCTCCCTCGAGAAGAGGCGTCTACTTCAGTGGTCAAGCGCTTCCTCATGCTGATTCCTCACCCACCCCCACAGGCATCATCTCTCTCCCATATGGATCGCCCTTTTTGTGCCTTACCAAAACACCACCCTTTGTACCAACCTACAGAGCGCCCAACCCTTCTCTCCGAAAAGGTACTCACTAGCTCCCCATCTCGTTCAGAGAACACCCATCGCTCCTCTGGCTTAGGGCACCCTCTGGGAATACCGCCGGATTCCTTTAACAAAGCATCCTGTGCACTCAATCCCGAGTCCCATCCCTTCCCTGTGTACTCAATCACTGTGTGTCCATTGCTTATTTCCCTGTGTACTCACTCACCGAGAGTTAATTCCTTCCCTCCTTAGGGAACACTCAAGACCCTGTGGGATTACGCTCTCCTTCCTTTGAAGTGTACCCCCCACCCTTAATGTGAAGGACACCCGTGCCTCAGCAGGCTCTCTATCTGCAATCGCAGCCTCTTCCCCCTTCAAGCACCCTCCAGCTTGTCCACAGAGCGCCTCTATTTCTTCCTGAGACTGAACGCTTTAGTTCTCGGGCACTGCTCTCAAACCCCATCTCCACTTCCCTTCTCCTCTCAGCTTTCCCCCATCCTCCTTTATCCCAGCCACCCAGTCTGGCTGTCGCCCCGTGTTCTAATTTGACATTAGACAGCAATTCCGTACTGATAATTTTGGCGTGTAGACCACGAACTACAATAACACCACCATACGTACTCTTAAGAAAATACGTTTATCTTTTCCTTCGTTCCACATACATAAATAAAACAATACGACTTACCATCCACACTCAACATACAAAAAAAATTCTCATAAGAAATAGATTTCTTGTCCATCCCCACCACACCACCCCTCTCTCTCTCCCCCCTCTCTCTCTCCCCCCTCTCTCTCTCCCCCCTCTCTCTCTCCCCCCTCTCTCTCTCCCCCCCCTCTCTCTCTCCCCCCTCTCTCCCCCTCTCTCTCCCCCCTCTCTCTCCCCCCTCTCTCTCCCCCCTCTCTCTACACCCCTCTCTCTCCCCCCTCTCTCTACACCCCTCTCTCTACACCCCTCTCTCTACACCCCTCTCTCTACACCCCTCTCTCTACACCCCTCTCTCTACACCCCTCTCTCTACACCCCTCTCTCTACACCCCTCTCTCTACACCCCTCTCTCTACACCCCTCTCTCTACACCCCTCTCTCTACACCCCTCTCTCTACACCCCTCTCTCTACACCCCTCTCTCTACACCCCCTCTCTCTACACCCCCTCTCTACACCCTCTCTCTCTCTATCCCCCTCTCTCTACACCCCTCTCTCTACACCCCCTCTCTCTACACCCCCTCTCTCTACACCCCCTCTCTCTACACCCCCTCTCTCTACACCCCCTCTCTCTACATCCCCTCTCTCTACATCCCCTCTCTACACCCTCTCTCTCTACACCCCCTCTCTCTACACCCCCTCTCTCTACACCCCCCTCTCTCTACACCCCCCTCTCTCTACACCCCCCTCTCTCTACACCCCCCTCTCTCTACACCCCCCTCTCTCTACACCCCCCTCTCTCTACACCCCCCTCTCTCTACACCCCCCTCTCTCTACACCCCCCTCTCTCTACACCCCCCCTCTCTCTACACCCTCCTCTCTCTAAACCCCCCTCTCTCTACACCCCCCTGTAGGAAGGTGGATATCTGACTATGATTGCCCCCAACTTTTTGCCTGGTGTTTTGCTGGTTTTTCGACTTAGTTGACCTGGGGCCCTGCTATTCAGGACCCCAGGCCCACTGCTCTCTCTGTAAAATGGATTCCATGTACTCTAGGTACATATCTAATTGGATACTGAGTCACCTTATCAGCCCCTGTACAGTGTACCTTAGGTACCCAGGGCATATGTGCACCCAGGGCCTACCAGGGGCTGCAGCATGTATTATGCCACCCCTGGCTGGCCATCCAAATCTGACACAACTGGCTGATCAATCAGCTGGGGCAAGGTGGCGTAATCACCCTTTGCTTTAGATATAGTATCCCTATATCTAACCCTAAAATGGACACATATCCTCCTATCAGTCACTCCTATGCAGGCCTTATCAATCCTGAAGGCAGAGTGCTTGGAAGTATGTTAGATGGTGCTCTGGCATGAGCTGAGCCCATTTGCAGCTTGCGGAACCAAGTCCTAATAGCTGTTTCATGATAACGCTATACCATATACTCTTGAGTGCATTATGAACCTCACGGTCAAATGCTAACTTTGATATAACATTATCAAAACATGCCGAGTAAGGTGTCTTACGAATTAGAATACTACCCCCTCGCCAATTCTGGCGACGGGGGTAGCATTCCACCCTTCTAGAGGGACACGACCTGTATATGAAATTGTGAACCCCGGTTAAAGTTAACTCGAGCCTCAGCATCACAAAATGGATGCCGCCGCCACCACAGACACAAGTCTGACCTCCTGCTGCTGGGAGTCCTTCCAGCGAGGGAGGCTCGGACAAAGGGTTTCCTGCCTTGGGAGATGCTAGCACCACCCCAGACAGGATTTTGTGTATTAGGTAGGACAGGGCTGAAAGGAATGAGACATGCCTGGGGCACACGAGGTGTCCTGTGCATACACCGGTCAGGACCAGTTCCTGGGGCATTCCAGCCCCAGAGCTGGCGCAAGACCGGACAAAGGAAAAGGGGTGTAACCACCCCCCTTCCTGGTCCCACCCAGAGTAGGGACCTAGTCGTAGTGCAGCCCCCTTTAGCTGAATAAAGGTAGGAGCTGGTCCCATTCCCCTTCAGATTAACCTTGACAACTTCCACGAAGAACTCTTGACCTTTGACCTCCTGAACATCAGAAGACTGCAGATTCTCCACCTATGGTCAGGGAGTGACCATCCTGCTTTGCAGGCACCATCAAGCTCTTGTGCGGTTTGCTGCAAGTCCTTCCTTCCAGGAACCCGACGACCCAGCTCGACGAGACCCGGACCTCCAGACTCCTCTGACCTCTACCCACATCCACAGCACAGCTAAGACCCGTGGGTGCGACGAGCAACTTGGAGACAGCCATCTTGAGAAACCTGCACAGCGCTTCCAGCACGACCGCCGAGGGATCCTCGAGTGAGTGCATTGGGGTCTGAGAAGCCCCACAACGACGCAGCTCCTGCACCAAAGACCAGCCCCCCAGCATCCACGAGATCTGCGTGGCGCCCTTTTGCCTGGTTGCTGCTTGTCCTGTTGTCTGGTCACTTGCCGGCTGGCTTGTGACCTCTGAGACGACGACCCAAAGAATCCAACACTGCTGGTCTAGTCCCCCAGACTGGCCCTTGCTTCCTTGTGACAGAGAAGCACCCCGCACCCTCCTGGTCCGAACTAGATGCCATCTTTGTTCCACCGCGTGGCTTCCACTTGCCAAGGCCTGTTGACCAGATCGACGATCCAACACCGCCATCAGCAGCAGACTACGTGGGACAGCTCGTGCCTCCAGCCTGGTCGTGAAGAACAGCTCCTGGTCCCCGCAGCTACAGAGAGAAGCGACCCTTCCTCCACCTGAACGCGGCGACAGCATCTGGTTCCCTCCTGGTTCCAGCACCGTCACTGGCTAGTGACCGAGACTCTGTCCCCTCCCCTTTCAGGACTTCTTCTTCCTAGTTCCATCCTTGGAACCACCGGACTCCTCCATCTGGCTGCCTGCCAGCAACTTCTTGTTTCAGGCATCACCAGGATCAACGCAGCAAACCCGACATCACTTCAGCCCTATGGACCCGCAGCCTGTGGGTTAGGTACCTAAAGCTTCTAGGTGCTGAAGGTAGTGTTCACTATCCTAGTGTTCAGGCCCACTGTTGTTTTCCCTCCATCCAGCCAGGTTCGTCCGGAATCCGTAACTTTCAAAACGGTAGCATCCATAGACGTTGGTACGCATCCCGCGTGAGAGTTTCCACTCTGCACGTGAGTCCCGTGGGCCTCCTGCTCTTTACTTAACTAGTTTGTAGCGTAGGCCCAGCGATCCTCCAGCCTTTGGATCTCCTTACAGTATTTTCTTTCCTCGCATTCCATTTTATTGAGGATATGGTTTGTCGTGCCCCTAGGGCAATCGTGTAAATATTGTGCGAACTCGTATTTCCTTTTTAGTATTGTCATGTGCCTTGGCCCTCTGACCTCCTAAAGAGTTCAGAGGTGTATGTTAGTTAATATATATCTGTTTATTTTCATAACAACCTGTGTGGTGTCCTTTCATTTGGTATTCAAGGGGTTATATGTGGTAAAACAGCCGGCTTCACATGCCATTCAGAGTTTAGCCTAAAGACTGCTTTTGTCCACGCTACTAGGATAGCTGGTCTATAAGGTTGACTTTACAACCAATCACCATAAGGGTTGTTTGTACTGATACAAGGTGATCACTAAAACTAGTGAGCATCATATATCAGGCCAACTTCTCACATTGGTGTGCAGCGGGTGGGATTTGAGCTTGCTGTTGTTTTTGCCAAATATCATCTTGAGATATCATTTAAAAGATCACATAAGGTACCATAGGTACATATAACAAGCTTAGAAATACTCTGAGTTCTACTGAACCAGCTGTTGTAGTAGAAAGGGAGTAGCACACCCTGACTACAACTCTTAGCAAGGGATCAGTAGGTAAACCCATAGTGTAGGTAAGTGCACCACTTACACCTCACTTGAAAAGCATGTCTACCACAGGAGTGAACACTGAGGCCCCCCTTGTGGTTGATGACCCTCCACAGGTCACTTCCAGATATGCAGCCCTTAGTTTCCAGGAGATGAGACAATTGTGTACCTCCAGGAAACTAAAACAGGGTTCTAACCCTACCACTCCTTTTCTGATAGGTCTCTTAGAGACATATGATGCCAGAAGGGCTTCTAACACAGGCCCCTCTAATCCAGATGGGAGCATGCCCCCCTTAGAGGGAACCGTTGGTGAGCCTGACCTTAACCTCCATGGAGCAGAAAGTGAAGCGGAGGAAGAGGAAGAGGAATTATCTGGGGATGAGGCAGACAAAGGTCCAGTAGTAGTCAGTAGTCTCACCAGGACCAACTTAAGCATACATGAGAATGGAACTGGGGGACCCCCAGGCCCATCCTCAGGTAGGCTTAACCTTGGGAATAGACGAGTTAGGTCTCACTCCAGAGGCTCTAACAGATCTATTCACACCCATGTCTCTCAGGCATCTTCTCAGAGAGGGATTACATCCCCTCAGAGAAGAGAGCATGAAGCTAAGATGAGGGAAGTCAATCTGAGGATTGAGAGGGAAGAACTTGCTCTTGCCAAAGAAAGACTTGCCTTTGCCAGAGAACAGAAATTGAGTGGGGCAGACCCCACTGGTGGCAGCATTATCCCTAGAGATAAAGACAGGAGTTTTGATACTAGACACCTGAGTAAAATAGTGCCCCCCTTTAAACAAGGGGATGACATCCACAAATGGATGACTGCTTTGGAGAGGGCCTGCACTGTCCAGTGCATCCCCCAAAGTCAGTGGGCAGCTACCAATCATAGAGTCCCACTCTGCAACTCTGGGCAATAGATTGCCTAATCTCCACAACGGCCCCCACAATGCTAAGGATGCCTGGCCTTCACCCTGAGGGTGCCCAGGAGTGGACGCCTCACAGGGAAAGCCAGGACGGGTTCCACAGAGTTATTCGTACAAGCGCCTTGAGACCCTTGCGGGTGAGTAGTGTGTTATACAAGTATCGATTTACATTTACATTACATTTACATATTGTGGCTCTCCTCTGAAGGTAAAGGTAGAGATAAGCTCCTCACTACTAGAGCTGAGGATGCTAACAATTACCAAGTCCTGAAGAATACAGTGATTGATGGGTTTGGCTTAACAACTGAGCAGTACAGGTTGCTGTTCAGGGACACCCAGAAAACTCAGTCTCAGGATTGGGCTGACTTTGTTGATTGTGCCACTAAGGCTCTAGAAGGCTGGCTACTTGGAAGTAAGGTTACTGATTACACAGGATTGGATAATCTAATTATGAGAGAGCAAGTCTTAAATAATCGTCAGAACCAGTTATTACACCAGCACCTGGTAGACTCTGATATGACCTCTCCACAAGAATTGGGTAAGAGGGCAGACAAATGGGTCAGAACCAGGATTAGGCCTAAGAACCAGGGTGGTGACCAAAAGAAAGAATCAACCAAGCCTCAAGAGAAGGGTGGGAATAAATCTTCAGATCAAACCACATCAGGGCCCCAAAAATCCTCTGAAAAGGGTGGGTCCCAGAATCCTTCCAATACCCAAAAGAAACCTTATTGCCATACCTGCAAACAGGTAGGCCATTGGAAAACTGACAGCAGTTGCCCAAGGGCCAACAACAATAAGGAAAACATACCCCCAAGTAACACTTCCAAGCCTCCTGTTACTACTAGTAGTAATCCCCCAGGTGGTGGGAGTGCCCCCAAGAATCTGGGTGCATTTACTTTGGGAGTTCCTGGGGACTCTGGCCTGTCCAGGTCCCCTGACTTAGATACTCTTGTCTGTGAGACTGGCATGGGGTTTGCCAACTTCACAGCTTGTCCCAACACTTTGGACAAGTACAGACAGGAGCCCCTCATCAATGGTATAAAAGTTGAGGCCTATAGATACAGGGGCTAGCATCACCATGGTGACTGAGAGCCTAGTCCCCTCAAGGCAACTTATACCTGGAGCCACATACCAGGTGACCAACATTGATGGAGTGCAGAGAGATCATCCCATAGCAGTGGTCAATCTCAGCTGGGGAGGTGTCACTGGCCCCAAGAGAGTGGAAGTGTCATCAAACTTGCCTGTAGATTGCCTACTGGGGAACGATTTGGAGATCTCAGCCTGGGCTGAGGTAGAGCAAGAACCCCATTTTAAAATGATAAACCTCCATGGTAAGGTTAGTGGGGCAGTGACAGCCCCAGCCCCTTCCAAGATGTCCTCCCTGAACAGGTCAGGAGGGCTGTGCCCGTCACAGCCCAATCTCAGACAGATTCCTTCCCTGAACAGGTTGGCAAGGCTGTGATGGTAACAGCCCATACCCAAACGGAGTCCCTTCCTGAAAAGGTTGGTGGAGTTGTGATGGCCACAGCTCAAACTCAGACAGATAATAGTGTTGTGAAGCCTGAAACTATGGATCACTCCACTCAGACAGAGAGCATTGAGGAGAAAGAGAAATCTCCCTCCCACCAGACTTTAGGAAAGGATCAGCCTCCTCAGGGAATTGATCTGACCCCTTGTGAAGGAACTGCACCAGAGGTAGTCAGGCCTAGCCTGGCAGAACCCCGATGTCAGTGGACCCTTCCAAGGTGGGACCCAGTCTGGAGCAGGTAACCTGCCCCTCTCTACCCTGCCTCAGTCAGCCCAGGGCTGTAGAGGTCAGGGAGGCCAGTAGTGGACCCCAAAGAGCCCCCTGTCCAAAAGAACTCCCCAATCAGCAGATTAAGGACACTGAAGCTAGCAGGCCTAGCCAAGTGAAAAAAAAATCACTCCTGAGGGATCCCCCTTAAACTTAGTTAGGGACTTCCCACAGATGGACACTGTAGGAAGGTACATCCTGACTATGGTTGCCCCCAACTTTTTGCCCTGTGTTTTAGCTGGTTTTGGACATAGTCGACCTGGGACCCTGCCAATCAGGACCCCAGGCCTACTGCTCTCTCTTTAAAATGGATTCCATGTACCCTAGGTACATTTCCAATTGGTACTGGGCCACCTTATCAGACCCTGTAACTCAGGGCATAGGTGTACCCAGGGCTGCCAGGGGCTGCAGCATGTATTATGCCACCCCTGGCTGGCCTCCTAAATTTGACACAACTGGCTGCATGACAGCTGGGGCAAAGTCGTGTACTCACCCTTTGCTGTAGGTGTAGTATACCTATACCTAACCCTAAAATGGACACACAGATTCCTATCAGTCACTCCTATGGCAGGCCTTGACAATCCTGAAGGCAGAGTGCTTGGAATCATGTGAGATGGTGCTCTGGCATGAGCTGAGCCTGTCTGCAGCTTGCGGAACCAAGTCCTAATAGCTGTTCCATGATATCGCATACCATATACTCTTAAGTGCATTATAATCCTCGCGGTTAAATGCTAACTTTGGTATTGCTTTATCAAAACATGTCGAGTAAGGTGTCATACGAATTGGAATACTAACCCCTCGCCAATTCTGGCGACGGGGTTAGCATTCCACCCTTCTAGAGGGACACGACATGTATGTAACTGTGAACCCCGGTTAAAGTTAACTGAAGCCTCAGCTCCACAAAATGGATGCTGCCACCACAGACACGAGTCTGACCCCCTGCAGCTGGGAGTCCTCCCAGTGAGGGGAGCCTGGACAAAGGGTTTCCTGTCAGGGGCGGTGCTAGCACCGTCCCAGACATGGTTTTGTGTATCCTGGGTAGGCAGGGCTTTTCAGGAAGGTGACTGCTGAGTGGCACCCCGGTGCTCACTACGCATAGGCCAGTCAGAACCAGTTCCAGGGGCACACCAGCCCCTGGCCTGGGGAAGTCCGGCAGGGGAGAGGGGTGTAACCACCCCCCTCCTGGTCCCACCCATAGGCAGGACCTAGTCACCGGGTCAGCCCCCTTTTTTTAGTATAAAGATAGGAGCGGGCCCCCTGTTCAAATCAGATCATCTTTGGAATCAAGATACCACTTTCTTCGAAAGGACTTCACGATTTCTTCTTCAAGATTCTCCCTTGTGGCTAAGGAGTAGTCACCCTGCATCCGCAGGCACCATCCTAAAGAACACTGCGGTCTGCTGCAAGTCCTTCATCACGAATCCGACGACCCAGCTCGACGAGACCCGGCTTCCCTGGCACCTCTGACCTCTACTCACCTCTACAGCCAAGCTGAGAACCGTGAGTGCGACGAGACCTCGAGGGACCGACGATCGCCAAGACTGCACGACATCTTTACTGCAAGCCCACCGTGTCCTCCACTGGTGAGTGCTTTGGGGTCCGAGAAGCCCCGACCCTGCGCAGCTCCAGCACCTAAGGTCAGCCTCCCTGCATCTCCACGATCGGCGTAGGGCCCTTCTGCTGTTTGCTGTGCACCGCGTTGTTTGGCTACTAGCCGGCGGGCTTGTGGCCTTCCGAACGACGCCCGACAACAACTCTTCTGCTGGTCTGGTTGCTCCAGGCTGGCCCTTGCTTCCTTTTTCAAGAGAGGCACCCCGGACCCTCCTGGTCCACTCCAGACGCCATTTTAGGTCCACCGCGTGGGCTTGAATTTGCCAAGGCTTTGTTGCCCAACCCTGGGTCCAGCGACGCCGACAGCTTCTATCTTCGTGGGACAGCTCGATCCTCCATCCTGGTCGCCGACAACGCCTCCTGGTCCGTGAGATCTTCGAGTCAAGCGTCACCCACTCACCTTGTCGAGGTGGCTACCATCCGGTGCCCTCCTGGTGCCCACTGACTACTGGCTAGTAGTCTCGAACTTGGTCCCCTCTGCTTTCAGGTGTCATCTATCTTCGAGATCCAGGCTTGGATCCAACTGAACTTTCTTCACTGGTCACCGGCCAGCATCTTTTCTTCCGGCTCCTGGTCCGTCTACGAGGATTCCCGACGTCTTTTCAGACCTATGCAGCTGCAGCCCCTGGGCTAGGTAACTTCGGCATTTCGGTGCCCCAGCATAGCCTCACTATCCAAGGGTCAGAATCTACTTTCGTTTTCTCCCTACCAGGTCGGGTTCGCCCGAGAACACTAACTTTCTATTTCCTAGCTACCATAGACTTTTGTCCGCATCTCGCGTGAGAGTGCACACACTGCACCCGAGTCCCCTAGGCCTCCTAGTCGTAATCTAACGATTCCCTAGTCAAGTCCTAGCGAGTCCAAAAGCTATTAGTACTGTACTTACCTGCTAGGAATTTCACATTCCACTTTTAGAGTATATGGTTTTCCGTGCCCCTCGGGCATTTGTATATACTGTGCTAACTTAAGTATTTTTGTAAGAGTTTTGGTTTGTGCTTAGTACCCTGTCCTCATAAAGAGTACAGGGCTGTTGTGATCTTTAATAAATAACTGTTTATTTTCATAACACTTGTGTGGTGTCCTTTCACTGGGTATTCAAGGGGTATATGTGTGGTAAACAGCTGGCTTAACACGCCCTCTCGAGTCTTTAGCCTTAGACTGCTCGTATCCATGCTACTAGGATAGCTGGTCTATAAGGTTGACTTACAACCAATCATCAATAAGGGTTGCTGGACTGATACATAGTGGGCACTAGAATAGTGACCACTGCATATCAGGCCACCTTCTCACAGACACTGTTGGGCACAGCCAAACCTGGGACCTAAAAGCCCCAAACCTGACCTGTCCCTCCAGTAAGCCAAACAGAGGGACTCAGCCTCCAGCTTTAGGTAGCCAGAGGTTGACCCTGAGAGCTCACAGCAACTCAGTCCTGGAAAGAGAGGCATATATGGTGGATAGTGACTGGAGGAAGTTGAGCCCAACATTAGTGGAGTCTCACTTCAGTACTCCATCCCCCCACCAGCCTTTTACTTTGCCAAAACACACCACAGGTAGAGATTCCCTCTGGTGGAGACCCTCAGATACCCTTAGGGTGAGGGGTTGCTTAGTGGACCATGAGATAGGGGGTAACCATGCCAGTGCATATACCACCTCATATGGCCACTCAGGCAATATAGGCTTACCTGGTCAAGGATAGCCTTATCTCCTTTCGTTTTTTGGGGGGGGGGGTGTGGGGGTTGGGTTATGTAGGAAGGTGGATATCTGACTATGGTTGCCCCCAACTTTTTGCATGGTGTTTTGCTGGTTTTTCGACTTAGTTGACCTGGGGCCCTGCTATTCAGGACCCCAGGCCCACTGCTCTCTCTGTAAAATGGATTCCATGTACTCTAGGTACATATCTAATTGGATACGGAGTCACCTTATCAGCCCCTGTACGGTGTACCTTAGGTACCCAGGGCATAGGTGCACCCAGGGCCTACCGGGGGCTGCAGCATGTATTATGCCACCCCTGGCTGGCCATCCAAATCTGACACAACTGGCTGATCAATCAGCTGGGGCAAGGTGGTGTAATCACCCTTTGCTTTAGATATAGTATCCCTATATCTAACCCTAAAATGGACACACATCTTCTTATCAGTCACTCCTATGGCAGGCCTTATCAATCCTGAAGGCAGAGTGCTTGGAATTATGTGAGATGGTGCTCTGGCATGAGCTGAGCCCGTTTGCAGCTTGCGGAACCAAGTCCTAATAGCTGTTCCATGATAACGCTATACCATATACTCTTAAGTGCATTATGAACCTCGCGGTCAAATGCTAACTTTGGCAAAGCATTATCAAAACATGTCGAGTAAGGTGTCATACGAATTTGAATACTACCCCCTCGCCAATTCTGGCGACGGGGGTAGCATTCCACCCTTCTAGAGGGACACGCTATGTATGTAACTGTGAACCCCGGTTAAAGTTAACTCGAGCCTCAGCATCACAAAATGGATGCTGCCACCACAGACACAAGTCTGACCTGCTGCTGCCAGGAGTCCTTCCAGCGAGGGTGGCTCGGACAAAGGGTTTCCTGCCTTGGGAGGTGCTAGCACTACCCCAGACAGGATTTTGTGTATTAGGTAGGACAGGGCTGAAAGGAATGAGACATACCTGGGGCACACGAGGTGTCCTGTGCATAAACTGGTCAGAACCAGTTCCTGGGGCACTCCAGCCCCTGAGTTGGCACAAGACCGGACAAAGGAAAGGGGGTGTAACCACCCCCTTCCTGGTCCCACCCAGAGGAGGGACCTAGTCGTAGTGCATCCCCCTTTAGCTGAATAAAGGTAGGATCTGGTCCCATTCCCCTTTAGAATAATCTTGACAACTTCTACAAAGAACTCTTGACCTTCGACCTCCTGAACATCAGAAGACTGAAGAATCTCCCCTATGGTCAGGGAGTGACCATCCTGCTTCGCAGGCACCATCAAGCTCTTGTGCGGTTTGCTGCAAGTCCTTCCTTCCAGGAGCCCGACGACCCAGCTCGACGAGACCCAGACCTCCAGACTCCTCTGACCTCTACCCACATCCACAGCACAGCTGAGACCCGTGGGTGCGACGAGCAACTTGGAGACGGCCATCTTGAGAAACCTGCACAGCGCTTCCAGCACGACCGCCGAGGGATCCTCGAGTGAGTGCATTGGGGTCTGAGAAGCCCCACACCGACGCAGCTCCTGCACCAAAGACCAGCCCCCCAGCATCCACGAGATCTGCGTGGGGCCCTTTTGCCTGGTTGCTGATTGTCCTGTTGTCTGGTCACTTGCCGGCTGGCTCGTGACCTCTGAGAAGACGACCCGAAGAATCCAACACTGCTGGTCTGGTCCCCCAGCCTGGCCCTTGCTTCCTTGTGACAGAGAAGCACCCCGGGCCCTCCTGGTCCGCACTAGACGCCATCTTTGTTCCACCGCGTGGCTTGCACTTGCCAAGGCTTGTTGACCAGATCGACGATCCAACACCGCCATCAGCAGCAGACTACATGGGACAGCTCGTGCCTCCAGCCTGGTCGTGGAGAACAGCTCCTGGTCCGCGCAGCTACAGAGAGAAGCGACCCTTCCTCCACCTGAACGTGGCGACAGCATCTGGTTCCCTCCTCGTTCCAGCACAGTCACTGGCTAGTGACCGAGACTCTGTCCCCTTCCCTTTCAGGACTTCTTCTTCCTAGTTCCATCCTTGGAACCACCGGACTCCTCCATCTGCTGCCTGCCAGCAACTTCTTGTTTCAGGCATCACTGGGATCAATGCAGCAAACCCGACACCACTTCAGCCCTATGGACCTGCAGCCTGTGGGTTAGGTAACTAAAGCTTCTAGGTGCTGTGTTCACTATCCTAGTGTTCAGGTCCACTGTTGTTTTCCCTCTATCCAGCCGGGTTCGTCCGGAATCCGTAACTTTCTAAACTGTAGCATCCATAGACGTTGGTACGCATCCCGCGTGAGAGTTTCCACTCTGCACGTGAGTCCCGTGGGCTTCCTGCTCCTTACTTACCTAGTTTGTAGCGTAGGCCCAGCGATCCTTCAGCCTTTGGATCTCCTTACAGTATTTTCTTTCCTCGCATTCCATTGTATTGAGTATATGGTTTGTCGTGCCCCTAGGGCACTCGTGTAAATATTGTGCGAACTCGTATTTCCTTTTTAGTATTGTCATGTGCTTAGCCCTCTGACCTCATAAAGAGTTCAGAGGTGTATGTTAGTTAATAAATATCTGTTTATTTTCATAACAACCTGTGTGGTGTCCTTTCATTTGGTATTCAAGGGGTTATATGTGGTAAAACAGCTGGCTTTACATGCCATTCAGAGTTTAGCCTAAAGACTGCTTTTGTCCAAGCTACTAGGATAGCTGGTCTATAAGGTTGACTTTACAACCAATCACCATAAGGGTTGTTTGGACTGATACAAGGTGATCACTAGAACTAGTGAGCATCATATATCAGGCCAACTTCTCACACCCCCCTCTCTCTACACCCCCCTCTCTCTACACCCCCCTCTCTCTACACCCCCCTCTCTCTACACCCCCCTCTCTCTACACCCCCCTCTCTCTACACCGCCCTCTCTCTACACCGCCCTCTCTCTACACCCCCCTCTCTCTACACCCCCCTCTCTCTACACCCCTCTCTCTCTACACCCCTCTCTCTCTACACCCCTCTCTCTCTACACCCCTCTCTCTCTACACCCCTCTCTCTCTACACCCCTCTCTCTACACCCCTCTCTCACTTTATCTATCCCCTCACTCTATCTATCGCCCTCACTCTATCGCCCTCTTTCTATCGCCCTCATTCTTTCTATCTATCGCCCTCATTCTATCTATCGCCCTCATTCTATCTATCGCCCTCATTCTATCTATCGCCCTCATTCTTTCTATGTATCGCCCTCATTCTTTCGATCTATCGCCCTCACTCTTTCGATCTATCGCCCTCACTCTTTCGATCTATCGCCCTCACTCTTTCGATCTATCGCCCTCACTCTTTCGATCTTTTGCCCTCACTCTTTCGATCTTTTGCCCTCACTCTTTCTATCTATCGCCCTCACTCTTTCTATCTATCGCCCTCACTCTTTCTATCTATCGCCCTCACTCTTTCTATCTATCGCCCTCACTCTTTCTATCTATCGCCCTCACTCTATCTATCTCCCTATCTATCGCCTTCCCTCTATATATTGCATCACCACAGCATCACTCAGCACCACCACATTATCACTATGCGCTACCACAGCATCACTGAACGCAACAGCATCACTTGTCGCCACCACAACAACATCACTCAGCGCCACCACAACATCACTCAGCGCCACCACAGCATCAATCTGTGCAACCATTCAACAACTGGTTCAAATATGTTCTCTCAATGTTTCAAGCTTTATTACAAATGTCACAAAAAGATGTTAATATTTCACTTCTGTTCTTGGATTTTTGTCACAATAAAATACACTGAACATAATCTTCACAAAAGCGATTTACAAAAGTTTAAGCTATTGCCATTATAAATTACAATAACTTTTATTTAAGTATTAATAAAAATAAAAAAAAACATTATTTGTAATATCAATACATCTAAGTCACATAAATACAACACATATAGCATTACAAATGCTATAGGTGTCACATTTGCGAAAGTTTAAACTATTGGCATAGTAAATGACAAAGCTATTAATTTAGCTATTTTCAAAACCAACACATAAATACAAAAGTTGACATTTACAATAACAATAGCTCAAACATTCCTAATGCAAGACCTATTGCATTGCAAATGCTTGTTAAATATAGGAAGAATTTCAGCCCCCAACCATTCACAATTGCATTCGCAAATAAAGTGATATATGGCAACCAGATCTCGGGCTCGTGCTTAAATAAGTCTGCCGGGATGCAGTCCATGCCAGGGGCCTTACCGGCTTTTGTTAAACCAGTGCAGTCTCTCCGTCTTTGGACTCAAATACTGTAGGGGGGCACCTTGACCTTGGCAGTGCGGCAATTTTTTTCTGAGCCACCAGTGGCCACTGTTTCAGGACCCCTAAACTGGGACTCAAAATATTCTACCCAATCGTCCGCAGCGACATGATTAGAGGGAGTTTGCAATTCGGGAATACTTCCCCATTTAACAATCTGCCAGAACTTGGTCTGGTTAGTAGACCGGCTTGCCTCATATACGTCCTGCCAGTGACAATCGTCCCATTCTCTCTTTGCCTCTCTCTGGATTTTTTTGTACTCAAGCCTTGCCTTCCTGAAATCTGCATTAACACGGGATTTTAGTGCAGTAATCAGGACACTATGTGCCTGCCGGCACTTTTTGTTTTACCATTTATGCCCTGGTTTCGCGCCCAAGATAATTGCGGGCTTAATATTTTGGGAGAAAAGGGCTTTCAAGGAACTAAAAAGCTGTTCATGCAATACACTTATGTGCACCAGATTGTCCAAGGGATCAACCAATGCCTGCATGGCATGTAGAGTATTTAAAACTATGTAGGAGATCCTATCCAAAACCGACGTGTCTTCCACTACCCTGCTCCACCTCACCCTCCGCCTATCATTTGTTAAGATAGCCTCTGCTGTAGCGTACTCAGTGGCTCTAGTACTTACTGGGTTACTTTCAAGCTTCAGGCTGAGGACCAGAGGATTATGGTCACTCTCCGGACAGGCAAGTATAGACATGTCCACCAGAGATGACCAGCGCTCTACTTTATTAAGAATATAATCAATTCGACTCATTCTAATACCATTGTTGAATGTGACCCTACCAGTTTTATCGTAGGGTGATCGACCATTTACTGTTCTCAACCCCCATTCTAGGCAAAATCCTAACCAGTGTAGTGCAGCCTTGGTCCCATACTTAATAGGTTTTAGTTCAAGGGATGGAACATTCCAAAGTTTATCTTCTTCTATAAAGAAGTCCTCCCCACCCCCCATATACGGCTCAAAGGTACAATTAAGATCCCCAGCCACGATTACAAACTTGTCCCTCCCTATCGAACTAAGCAGTGAATCAAGCTCTTTTAAAATAATCACTGGACTCTGCCCACCAGGTAAACCACGTGCATAAACATTAACAATTAAAATTTCCCGGTGGTTAGACCTGGTGAGCTTTATCCAAACAATGTCTGGGTTGTACACAATCACCTCAGTGGGCCTGTAATTAACTGACTGCATTACCCAAATGGTTAGGCTTCCTGACGCTCTACCCTTATTGGCCCTTATTGCAGGTTTGTAAAAGTTAAGATAACCTAAGCGGTGTATAGGGTCTGTGGCCCAAGTCTCCTGGAACAATAGGATATCATGAATGTCCACAAATTCAGCCCACTGGCCAATTGCTACCTTGCTTTTTAACCCTGCAATATTCCACGAAACTATTTTAAGGGTGGCGTCCTGGCTGGCCAGCTGAAATTGAACTAACGCATTCACATTCGGATCCAGAGAACACTCAACCTCCAACAAAGATTCACTATCTGGCAACTCTCTCACTAGTGAGACGGGGGTAGAGCTTCTTAAAACAGCAATATCCCCCTGTCCCACACTATTCTTCACTGTGGAAATACAAGATACGGTGCTACCACCAGGAGAGACTTCCCCCCCCCCCCCCCCCCCCCCTGTAAACCCTTCTCTAGTTGTAGGTTACCGGGTTGCCTGGACAAGACCATTCCACCAGATACATTAGGGAGTCAATCCACACCCTCTAAATCTGTGAGAGGATCGAACCTATTCAACATGGGAAAATGATGTACCACCTGATTGGAAGGATGTGCGCCAAAGGGTCCTCCCTGACGATTTTTAGGATGGGCAATGTAAGGGGCACGATATATACATGGATACAAATAGTCAAGGCCCAAAAATTGAATATCACCCTCTCTTCCAAACCTAGGTGCTCTACGGATAACATCTACCACCCAGGGATCCCTAAAGTTCACAACAATACAGTCCCCCTCTAGATCCTTTGGATTGTGGCCCACCCAGTTCACCCTTCTAACTCCCAAGATCTCTGTGTTTGAAGAGGGAGGAAGAGTTCTGTTCCTGTTTAGCCAATAAATTACCTTATTTTTCCACTCCCTATGCGACTCTATTTTCTCCCCCCCTAATGCTCGTACTCCTACCAATATGATCGTACATGGCGCGGACTCTGGGGGGGGGGGGAGATTTATACAAGGGAGACTATCTTTGCGAACCTCCTTCACCTGCAAAGGTTGGCCATTAATCTTTCTACCAGATGCAGACTGCAGCCTAGGCACCGCCTCCGTCAACCTCCCCCCGGACCTCGTAGTATCAGAAGCATTTTTACCTGATGCCTGCTTTTCTGGCACAATTGTTCTGGCTGGCTGTAAGACTTTGCTCCAGGGCCCACCCTGGAACTATTACCCGATCCCACACCCTTAGTAACAGTATCTTGGACCTTGGTACTAACCATACTTCTTGCCAGATCAGCTAAAGTAACTGAATTACCTATAACCTGTTTCTCAATCTGGTCTAATTTGGAGTTAATCATCCTAGTTCTCTCTAAAAGTGGTAACATCAATGATTTCATCAAAATTTCAATTTTACCCAGGAACGCCCCGTCATCAATATCAGAGAGGGGTGAATGATGGGTAACTTCTATTTGAGCCCTAGGTGGGCTAGGGGGCTGGACGACAACTGGTGGTGGTGAAGTATTATTTTTCTTTTGTATTTTAGCGAGACCACCCTTCAGAGGACCACCCCCTCTTTTTGTTGGGCCTATTCTTAACGGCTGACCCCTGGTTCTGGGCTGGTGGGGATGAACTATGTTCCAAGGGAGAATTTGATATTCCTGTATTACAACAACTAGAGACCTGACTGGAAGGAGATAAATTTACAATAGAACAACCCACATCATCAGCAACGTCCACCGGCAGGGGGCTTTTGTCACAACCAGGATGAATCATAGGTACAGGGGACACCACGCTCCCAATTCGCCCTAGTGACGAGCGCTTTCCCGTTATTAAGTCCAGGGACAAGCGCTTCTCAGTAAGGGCAATCTCCTTTTCCATGATTGTGGTAGCTCTTTTAAAAAATTGGTCCAGGGTACCAGTAACTACCCCACCTGAGGAAGAAAGGGTTACGTGTCTATCCTTCCCAGACCGTAAAGACATGATGACTTTTTCCTTAGCACTTTAACTCAAGTAAAAAAGTCGTATAGTATAAATAGAATACTTAACTAGAGTGGGGGAATACAGAAGTTCAAGGGAAGGAAACCAATGAAAGAGGGGGGGGGGCCCGGGCCGACCTTGATCGTCCTTTGACGGCCCCCTCCTTTGCCCGGGCTTCGCCTGACATGCGCGCGTCCTGCGATAGCGGTTGAGGGCGTTACTAAATAGGAGGAGGAGGGGGCGGGTAGAGGCGCCAGGTGCGCGAGATGACAATGCGCTAGTACCTCTGGTCCTCGCAGTCCCGCTCTATGAAAGCCCAAGTTAGAAGATTTAAGGACAGCAGCAGTTCTGAATAAAATGCAATATAGGCTTTTAAGCGGCAACAGTTTTGCACCGTGAATCTTTTTGGATTCACTATTGTGAGAAGTTGGCCTGATATATAATGTTCACTATTCTAGTGAACACTTTGTATCAGTCCAAACAACCCTTATTGATGATTGGTTGTAAGTCAACCTTATAGACCAGCTATCCTAGTAGCATGGATACGAGCAGTCTAAGGCTAAAGACTCGAGAGGGTGTGCTAAGCCAGCTGTTATACCACACATGTACCCCTTGAACACCCAGTGAAAGGACACCACACAAGTGTTATGAAAATAAACAGTGTATTTATTAAAATCACAACAGCCCTGTACTCTTTATGAGGACAGGGTACTAAGCACAAAACAAAACTCTTACGAAAATACTTAAGTTAGCACAGTATATACAAATGCCCGAGGGGCACAGAAAACCATATACTCTGAAAGTGGAATGCGAAATTACTAGCAGGTAAGTACAGTACTAATAGGCTTTGGAATCGCTAGGTCTTGACTATAGAATCTTCAGATTACTTCTAGGAGGCCTAGGGGACTCGGGTGCAGAGTGTGCACTCTCACGCGGGATGCGGGACAAAGTCTATGGTAGCTAGTTTTCAGAAAGTTAGTGTTCTCGGGCGAACCCGACCTGGTAGGAGGAAAATGGAAGTGGATTCCGACCCTTGGATAGTGAGGCTATGCTGGGGCACCGAAATGCCGAAGTTACCTAGCCCAGGGGCTGCAGCTGCATAGGTCTCAAAAGACGTCGGGAACCCTCGTAGACGGACCAGGAGCCTGGAAGAAAGGAGTTGCTGGCAGGCGACCAGTGAAGAAAGTTCGATGGATCCAAGCCTGGATCGATGATAGAAGACACCTGAAAGCAGAACTGGTTCTGACCGGCCTATGCGTAGTGAGCACCGGGGTGCCACTCAGCAGTCACCTTCCTGTAAAGCCCTGCCTACCCAGGATACACAAAACTCTGTCTGGGACGGTGCTAGCACCGCCCTTGACATGAAACCCTTTGTCCAGGCTCCCCTCGCTGGAAGGACTCCCAGCTGCAGGGGGTCAGACTCGTGTCTGTGGTGGCAGCATCCATTTTGTGGAGCTGAGGCTTCAGTTAACTTTAACCGGGGTTCACAGTTACATACATGTCGTGTCCCTCTAGAAGGGTGGAATGCTAACCCCGTCGCCAGAATTGGCGAGGGGTTAGTATTCCAATTCGTATGACACCTTACTCGACATGTTTTGATAAAGCAATACCAAAGATAGCATTTAACCGCGAGGATTATAATGCACTTAAGAGTATATGGTATGCGATATCATGGAACAGCTATTAGGACTTGGTTCCGCAAGCTGCAGACAGGCTCAGCTCATGCCAGAGCACCATCTCACACGATTCCAAGCACTCTGCCTTCAGGATTGTTAAGGCCCTGCCATAGGAGTGACTGATAGGAATCTGTGTGTCCATTTTAGGGTTAGATATAGGTATACTATATCTACAGCAAAAGGGTGATTACACGACTTTGCCCCAGCTGTCATGCAGCCAGTTGTGTCAAATTTAGGAGGCCAGCCAGGGGTGGCATAATACATGCTTCAGCCCCTGGTAGGCCCTGGGTACACCTATGCCCTGAGTTACAGGGTCTGATAAGGTGGCCCAGTACCAATTGGTAAATGCACCTAGGGTACACGTTGTAATTTAGAGAGAGAACAGCCAGGCTGTGGGTCTGATTGGCAGGCCCACAGCCAGAGAAAGTCGTAAACCAGTGAAACAAAAGCAAAAAATCTGGGTGATCATAGGATTGCAGACCCTACTCTCCTACAACTATGCTGTGCATTATTCTGCGGTCTAGTGGTTGGGTCCGGAATCGTAGTCTTTTTTTTTTTTTTTTCGTAGCCCAGGTGGGCGTTGACGTCCCACCTTTTGGTGTCCTTCCTGTGACGTTGACATGCTTCCTGTGGAAGCTCCCACCCTTGGGCGCCATCTTCAGATTCTTTTTTCCGCCGTTGGGTCTGGATCGTTCCCGAGAGGGCTACAGAGATTAGGAGAGAAGAAGCAAGACTCGAGTTTTTGGAGAGAAAAACATTGGAGAAGACTAAGGAAGACTACACCATCGAAAGGACGAGGAAGAAAGAAAAGATTTCAACACAATTCGACGTCCAGAGGAGAATGCGCTATCAGGGGGCCCCCTGAACGCAAGACATGGACACCACACCATTCAAATTCTGCCGCAACTGCCATCATGAGTACGCGCAGAAGGACCAACACCCAGTCTGTAACCTCTGCCTGCCGGTCGACCACGAAAGCAAGGACTGCAACGCCTGCTCCGCATTCCCGCCGAAGACCCTTCGAGTGAGAGAGAGGCAAAGAATAGCAAACTACACCATGCAGGGTAAGGGCCAACCACCGTCCCTTCGAGACCTGGGACTCTTGACCGACGAGGAGGATTACGTCGCCGAAGAAGTCATCGGCTACACGGTCGCAGAGACCGATAATAAGAAGACTACAGAAAAGGTAGGAGACTAGACGCCCCAAAAAAGCCCGAAAGACTCTCGAAAAAACGAGGGCAAGACCCAGAAAGCGCGGACGCCGAGAATTTCGGCATCCGCAGCAACATCCATGCCCAGCGGATCCTCACAGAAGGACTCCCTGGCGCCGAGGGACGGCGACCAACCAAAGTCGTCGAAAAGCATCCAAGAAAAGGAGCGCTCGACTCCGAAAAACATCTTCGAAGTCGACGACAAAAGACGCAAGACCAGTCTCGACGTCGAAAACAGCCTCGCCGCCGAAACCATCTCGACGCCATCTAGCGCGCCAAAGAGAGCGGTACAACCACTTGACGCTGACCAGGCGGCGGAGTTGGAAAGAAAGAAGAGGAGACTCTAAGCAGAGATGGAGAACATCCTGCAGCGAAAGAAAGATTTCTAAGAAAAAATGAAATCTTACACAATTCCTTCGAGTCCCAAGTCACCGGTAGTACATTTGGTCGAGGAAGAAGAAGAAGAATTCAAGGTAGAACCAGCGTCGGAGAGCTTGGAAGATCTGGCATATCAGGCAGATGATACCCCCTATTATGAAGAGGAGGGAAATGATGACCAGAGGATGTACGAAAAATCGACATACTCGGATACACAGGAGGTAGAGTTGGCAGGACATCAAAGCTGAGAGTCCAAAAGAGGGAGTAGACTCATATCCAGCGAGGCCCTCGCCGCTGGACGACATTGGACTTTACAATGAATGCATCAAGTACGCAGCAACAGCATCTGAAAGAGACACGTTAGTGATAGATTCCTTACCTTAGAATATCCCCAGGCGTCAGACTGGATCCGCAAACTTTTGCGTAGCAGTACCCTTGCGCGTCGGTAGGCGTTGTGGGTGCCGTGATGACGTCGGAGTACTTAGACGCTGCCTCCGCGTGCTGACGTCAGTTCTTCTTTTTTCACGCCAGCCAGCGCAGATCTGGAAAGAGCAGTTACCCAGTCAATTTTTGACTAACTTTTTGATCTTTTTGATCATCCTTCGAAGTCTTACGACTCCGATCAGTGCCTTAGGGATGCCCGGATTTAAACACTGTGAGGAGTGCGACCGCACGATGTTGGTCACGGACCCCCACCACCTGTGGTTGACCTGTCTAGGCATCGACCACGACGACAAGGCCTGCTCTGAATGTCGGGCCCTATCTTCGAAAGCCAGGCGGGAGCGGTCCCTCAGGCGGCTCGAACTCCGGCAGTCGGCCCCGTGCCGCGTGAGGTCCCGGTCCCACGGGAGGTCGAGGGACAAGTCGCGGGGACGGAGCCACTAGAGCTCCGGGAGTCGGCACCACTTCTCCAGGTCGAAGTCGTCGTCAGGTGAGAAGCACAAAAAGTCGAAGTGGCGTCATCGCTCTTCTGACTCCCCCCACCGCTCGCGCGATGCGGCCGGGGGTTCGGGTGACACCGCCCACGCGGCTCCTCTGGAGTCGTGGGCGTCGCGGCCTGCCCCACACCCTCCGGTCCCTGGGCTGAACGCGACGCCGGAGGAGATTGAGCGCTTCCTCATGGCCATGGGGTCCCTTTCTCCTCCGACGGGCTCCGCAGCGCCTACGGGCCCAGCGGACCCATCTAGGGGCCCTAGTGGGTCGGGGGCTTTGCCTCCGACGGCGTCGGGTGCTTCGACGCCGCCGGCGCCTTCGGGCCTAGCGCCGCCGGCGCCTTCGGGCCCGGTGCCGCGGGACGCCGCTGGACCTTCCTCGGGCTCTGGATCGTCACCGGTGGACCTTACGACCCTCCCCCAGCGTCGGTCCGTCAGGTGTCGCCTCCGGCGCGTCTTCGGGCGGCGCCGCACCCAATTCCTCCTTTATTCCGGTTCCGACGTCAGAGCGGCGCCGCTGGGCGCTGCATCCGACGCCGTTTGGAGATTTCCAGTACTACGAACCGGCCCCATTGGATTACAACCCTGAGTTTCAGGAGATGGGTGATGAGGAGGATTGGGAGGGGTCTGAAGACCCTCTGACCAGGGAGTGTCAGTCTCAAGCGGACTGGGCAGGAGACCTTGGGGAGGCCAGTGGCCTGGACACCTCTCCAGACACTGGTTTTGTCCCCCCTCCTACCGTGGCTTCGGAGGAGGGGGCAACCTATAGCGTGGTGTTGACGAGGGCTGCCAAGGCCTTGGCCCTTGAGCTCCCCCGTCGCGGCTGTGAGGACTTAACCACTTGGCTGCTAAGGCATTATCAGGATTATCATTTGATTTCCATTGAAATGAATGGGCAGTGCATGACGAGTTACCCTTGTCATTAGCAGCCAAGAGGTTAAACCGCAGTCGTGCTCGGCCGAGCCTCTGCTGCCCTTTAATGAGGCCTTGACCGACGTTCTTTTGGGCATCTGGTCCAAGCCTGCTACGGGTTCGCCCGTAGATAGGAACGTGGCCAGACGCCACCGCCCGGCCCCGGGCGACCCATGTTTCCTGTCCTCCCACCCCACCCCCGACAGTCTGGTCATCCAGGCCTCAAATTCCCAGACCGCATTCCCGTCGGCTCCGCCGGACAGGGAATCCAAGAGGTATGAGAATTTTGATAAGAAAATTTTCTCCTCCCTTAGTTTGGGACTGCGGTCTTCCAACACCGCATGCCTCTTGGGCCGCTACACCCACTCTCTGTGGGAGACTGTGGCGGAAGTGCTGCCAGAGTGTCCGTTGGAGGTACGGGTCAAACTCGGCCAAGCCCTTGTGGAGGGCCGGGATGCAGCCAAGTATTCTATCCGGTGTGGACTGGATACCACCGACTCGCTGGACAGAGCGATGGCAACGACGGTGGCGGTGAGACGCCATGCCTGGCTGAGACCTGCCAATTTTTCTGATGTCTGATGGACATGCCGTTCCATGGCCGTTGTAGGAAGGTGGATATCTACTATGGTTGCCCCCAACTTTTTGCCTGGATCTAATTGGATACTGAGTCACCTTATCAGTCCCTGTACAGCATACCTTGGGTATCCAGGGCATAGGTGTACCCAGGGCCTACCAGGGGCTGCAGCATGTATTATGCCACCCCTGGCTGGCCATCCAAATCTGACACAACTGGCTGCACGACAGCTGGGGCAAGGTGGTGTAATCACCCTTTGCTTTAGATAAAGTATTCCTATATCTAACCCTAAAATGGACACATATATTCCTATCAGTCACTTCTATGGCAGGCCTTATCAATCCTGAAGGCAGAGTGCTTGGAATTATGTGAGATGGTGCTCTGGCATGAGCTGAGCCCGTTTGCAGCTTGCGGAACCAAGTCCTAATAGCTGTTCCATGATAACGCGTACCATATACTCTTAAGTGCATTATAATCCTCGCGGTTATATGCTAACTTTGGTATCGCTTTATCAAAACATGTCGAGTAAGGTGTTATACGAATTGGAATACTAACCCCTCGCCAATTCTGGCGACGGGGTTAGCATTCCACCCTTCTTTTTTTTTTTTGACTGGCCTTCTTGATTCTTCTTTTTCTGGGAAGCCTGACCCCCACCCTCTTTGGGTTGTTGGGGACCTGTTGAAGACTTCTGGTCATTTTGTTCACCTTTAGAATCTTTACCCTTCTGGTCTGCTTTCTTCTGACCACCCTGGTTCTGGCCCTGGTTTTGCTTAACCCTTGTTCTGACCCATCTGTCTGCCTTCTTTCCCAATTCTTGGGGCAGAGGTCAGATCTGAGTCAACAAGGTGCTGATGCAACAACTGGTTCTGACAATTGTTTAAAATCTGTTCCCTCATGATCAGATTGTACAATCCTGTATAATCATTAACCTTACTGCCCAGCAACCAGCCCTCCAAAGCCTTAGTGGCACAATCTACAAAGTCAGACCAATCCTGAGACTGAGTTTTCTGGGTATCCCTGAACAGCAACCTGTACTGCTCAGTGGTTAGGCCAACCCCATCAACCAGTGTATTCTTCAGGACTTGGTAATCATTAGCATCCTCAGCTCTAGTAGTGAGGAGCTTGTCTCTACCTTTACCTTCAAAGGAGAGCCACAAGATAGCTGCCCACTGACTCTGGGGGACACACTGTACAGTGCAAGCCCTCTCCAAAGCAGTTATCCATTTGTGGATATCATCCCCTTGTTTAAAGGGGGGCACTATCTTACTCAGGTGCCTAGTATCTAAACTCCTGTTTTCCCTTGGGGGAATGCTGCCACCAGTGGAATCTAGTCCACTTCACTTTTGCTCTCTAGCAAAGGCAAGCCTCTCTTTGGCCAGGGCAAGTTCTTCCCTTTCAATCCTCAGATTGGCTTCCCTCATCTTAGCTTCATGCTCCCTTCTCTTAGGGGATGACATCTCTCTACGAGAAGAGGTCTGAGAGCCATTAGTTCGAATGGATCTATTAGAGCCTCTTGACAGAGACCTATCTCGTCCATTCCCAATGTTAGGTCTGCCTGAGAGTGGCCCTGGGGCTCCCCCAAATCCATTCTCATGCCTACTTAAGTTGGTCCTAGTGAGTCTACTGACTTCTACCTGACCTTTGTCTGCCTCCTCCCCAGACAACTCATCCTCATCCTCATCCTCAGCATCATCTGCCTCCTGGAGGGGATGGTCATGGTTATCAAAGGGACCCTGTAAGGGGGGCATATTCCCATCTGGATGAGAAGGATCTGTGTTACCAGCCCTCCTAGCATCATAAGTCTCTAAGAGACCAATCAGAAAAGGAATGGTAGGGTTTGCACCCTGTTTTTGTTTCTTGGATGTACAGATTTGTCTCATCTCCTGGAAGCTAAGTGCTGCATATCTGGATATGACCTGTGGAGTGTCAACTGACACAAGGGGAGACTCAGAGTTTCCTCCTTTGTCTGACATGCTGCTTTTCTAGTGTGGTGTAAGTGATGCACCTACCTACACTATATGTTTGCCTACTGATCCCTTGCTAAGAGTTGTAGCCAAGGTGTGCTAAGCCTTGTTAAACTACAACAGTTGGTTCAGTAGAACTCAGTATTCTAAGCTAAGTTATATGTACCTTACCTTATGTGATCTTTCACAAAGATATTCTTAGGATATGTGTGGTAAAACAACAGCAAGCTCAAATCCCACCGCTGCCACCAATGTGAGAAGTTGGCCTGATATTCAGTGTTCACTATTCTAGTGATCACTATGTATCAGTCCAAACAACCCTTATGGTGATTGGTTGTAAGTCAACCTTATAGACCAGCTATCCTAGTAGCGTGGATACGAGCAGTCTTCGGGCTAAACTTTAGAGGGCGTGTTAAGCCAGCTGTTATACCATCACATATACCCCTTGAACACCAAGTGAAAGGACACCACACAAGTGTTATGAAAATAAACAGTGTATTTATTTAGATCACAACAGCCCTGTACTCTTTATGAGGACAGGGTACTAAGCACACAACAAAACTCTTACGAAAATACTTTAAGTTGTGTCAGATTTAGATGGCCATCCAGGGGTGGCATGATACATGCTTCAGCCCCTGGTAGGCCCTGGGTACACCTATGCCCCGAGTTACAGGGTCTGATAAGGTGGCCCAGTACCAATTGGATAATGCACCTAAGGTACACGTGTCAATTTAGTGAGAGAACAGCTAGGCTGTGGGTCTGATTAGCAGGCCCACAGCCAGAGAAAGTCGTAAACCAGTGAAACAAACGCAAAAAATCTGGGTGATCATAGGATTGCAGACCCTACTCTCCTACAGTGATCACTAGAATAGTGAGCACTATATATCAGGCCAACTTTTCACAGCCGTTGCCTTATCGGCGACAAGGCAGACCACGCGCTGGAGCGCTTTAAAGACTCCAGGGCTACATTCAAGTCCTTGGGCCTCTCGGCCCCGCGCCAGCAAACGGCTGCTTTTCGCTCCTTTCGTGGCACAGGAAGGGGCGTCCCCACATGGGCCGCCAGCCACTCGCCGCAGACTAACATTCAGCGCGGTGGCGGCCGTGGAAACCGCCGTGGAGGCGGTCGGGGACAGAGGTGAGGTCAGTCTTCACCTTCCCCCGCAGCATCCGCCTCTAAACCCTCCTAGTCCGTGCTTTTCGGCCCATGTGACGCCAGTGGGGGGCAGGGTTCGCCATCACCACTCTCGCTGGCGCACTCTCACTTCGGACAGGTGGGTGCTGCAGATCGTCCGGAGGGGCTACTCCCTCCCCTTCGAGACGACTCCTCAAGCCATGCCACCGCAAAACCACCGCGTTTCGGGGGATCATTTGCGGCTTCTCCAGGAGGAAGTTTCGGCCCTCTTGGCCAAGGGGGCCATCAAGCGCGTTCCTGGGCCAGAAGTAGGACGTGGTTGCTACTCCCACTACTTTCTGGTACCCAAAAAGGGCAAAGTGGGCCTGCGCCCTATCTTGGACCTAAGAAATGTCAACGGCATCCTCCGGAAGGAGAAGTTCAAAATGCTGACTCTGGCTCAGGTCTTAGCTGCCCTGGACCCAGGAGACTGGATGGTAGCGTTGGACTTGCAGGACGCGTATTTCCACATCCCCGTCCTGCCGGCCCACCGGCGTTACCTGCGGTTCACGGTAGGCCACGAGCACTTTCAGTTTACCGTGCTCCCCTTCGGCCTTACAAGCGCCCCATGGGTGTTCACGAAAGTGATGGCGGTGGTCGCAGCTCATCTGCGCAGGTCAGGGGTCTCAGTCTTCCCCTACCACGACGACTGGTTGTTGAAGGCGGGCTCGCCCGAGACAGTCGTCAGCCACCTCCAGACTACGGCGGATCTCCTGCACCAGCTCGGGTTCTCCATCAATGTGCCGAAGTCACACCTGTGTCCCCCACAGAAGCTCCTGAGCGGTTCTGGACTCGGCGCAGTTTCGGGTTTACCCACCCGAGCAGCTGGTTCGGGATATACAGGCTCTGATTCCAATCTTCCGGCCTTTATCCCGGGTTTCAGTCAGGTTGACGCTGTGGCTTCTGGGGGTGATGGCCTCCTGCATCCTTCTGGTGCATCACGCCCGGTGGCGGATGCGGGCTCTGCAGTGGGACCTGAAGTTTCAGTGGGCCCAGCATCAGGACAACCTGTCCGACCATGTCCTGATCTCGGAGGGCACTGCGAGACAGCTGCTTTGGTGGCTCACGGACCACGATTGGGTCAGCGACAGATCCCTCTCCCATCCCCAACTGGAGCACGTAGTTGTGACGGACGCGTCCCTCCAGGGCTGGGTAGGCCCCATGGGAGAGAGCCCGTCTGCAGCTTGCGGAACCAAGTCCAAATAGCTGTTCTATGATAACGCATACCATATACTCTTAAGTGCCTTATAATCCTCGCGGTTATTTGCCAACTCTGGTATCGCTTTATCAAAACATGTCGAGTAAGGTGTCATACGAATTGGAATACTAACCCCTCGCCAATTCTGGCGACGGGGTTAGCATTCCACCCTTCTAGAGGGACACGACATGTATGTAACTGTGAACCCCGGTTAAAGTTAACTCGAGCCTCAGCATCACAAAATGGATGCTGCCACCACAGACACTAGTCTGACCCCCTGCAGCTGGGAGTCCTTCCAGCGAGGGGAGCTTGGACAAAGGGTTTCCTGTCAGGGGCGGTGCTAGCAGCATCCCAGACAGGGTTTTGTGTATCCTAGGTAGGCAGGGCTGAATAGGAAGGTGACTGCAAGTGGCACCCCGGTGCTCACTATGCATCTGCCGGCTTGAACCAGTTCCAGGGGCACACCAGCCCCTGAGCTGGGGAAAGTCCGGCATGGGAAAGGGGTGTAACCACCCCCCTTCATGGTCCCACCCATGGCCAGGACCTATCACCGTACCAGCCCCTTTCTTTAGAATAAAGGTGGGAGCGGGGACCCTTCCAAATTAGATCTTTGAATCCTGAAACTACTTTCTACGAAAGGAACTCAAGACTTCTTCCTAAGATTTCTCCCTTGTGACTAAGTAGTAGTCACCCTGCAGCAGCAGGCACCACCTAAGTATCTTGCGGTTTGCTAAGACGTCCTTCCTCCGGAACCAGACTGACCAGCCCGACGAGACCCGGACTCCCAGCCCTCTACCTGCCTCTACAGCACAGCTGAGAACCGTGGGTGCGACGAGACCAGTGGACCCGGCGACCATCAGAACCAGCACGACACTGACCCAGCACGACCGCCGAGGGACCCTCGAGTGGGTGCATTGGGGTAAGAGAAGCCCCAACCCTAAGCAGCACGAGCACCGAAGACCAGCCCCCCAGCATCCACCAGATCTGCGTGGGGCCCTTTTGCTTCTGTGTCGCTTGCCACGTTGTCCGGTCACTTGCCCGTTCGCTAGTGACCCTCTTGACGACGTCCTACGTTTACTTCACCACTGGTCTAGCTCCACTAGACTGGCCCTAGTCTCCTCCTGAAGGAGACCTTCCTCGGACCCTCCTGGTCCACCCAAGACGCCATTTTGTGTCGCCACGTGGGCTTGCCGTAGCCAAGGCTTGTTGCTGCCTTCACCGGATCCAGCATCGCCAGCAGCAGACATCCGACGTGGGACAGCTCGCAGACCTCCAGCCTGGTCGACATCAGCGCCCCTGGTCCGTGCAGCAGAAGAATCCAGTGTCACCTCTTCGCCTGGCTGAGTGACCTCGTCCGGTGCCATCCTGGTGCCCACCAAATCACTGGCTAGTGATTCAGAACTTGGTCCCCTCTGCTTACAGGTCCTCTTCTTCAGCTGATCCTGTTCTTGGATCAGCCCGGAACATCTTCACTGGTCGCCTGCCAGCAACTTCCACTTCAGGCTCCTGGTTCGTCAACGAGGATTCCCGACGACACTTGAACCCTATGCAGCCGCAGCCCCTGGGCTAGGTAAACCGAGTACCACGGTGCTCCAGCGTAGGCCAACTCTCTAAGTGTCTAGATCCACTTTCGTTTATGACCTACCTAGTCGGGTTCGCCCGAGAACACTAACTTTTGCATTTACTAGTATCCATAGACTTTGTTCCGCATTACGCGTGAGAGTTCCCACTCTGCACACGGCGTTCCTAGACCTCCTGCTTCTAATCTAAGGGTTCAGCATTGTAGGCCTAGCGATTCCAAAGTCTCTGAGAGTAGTACTTAACTGCTAGTAATTTCGTATTCCACTTTTGTAGTATATGGTTTTTCGTGCCCCTCAGGCATTTGCGTAAACTGTGCGACTTGTAGTATTTCTTTAAGAGCTTTGTATTGTGCTTAGCGCCCTGTCCTCATAAAGAGTCCAGGGCTGTTGTGTTATAAATAAATATCCTTTTATTTTCATAACAACTTGTGTGGTATCCTTTCACTTTGTGTTCAAGGGGTATATCTGATGGTATAACAGCTGGCTTAACACGCCCTCTAGAGTTTAACCTAAAGACTGCTCTTGTCCATGCTACTAGGATAGCTGGTCTATAAAGTTGACTTACAACCAATCATCAATAAGCGTCGTTTGGTATGATACATAGTGATCACTAGAATAGTGAGCACTGCATATCAGGCCAACTTCTCACAGTGATGACCAAAATGATTATAGCAATATAACTCTTCATGATTTGATGAACCCTGCAAATCATGTTCTATGAATTTAGCTGACATCTGTAAATCTGACATCATATTATTAATATTTTCAAAGTCCCAATCATCGGAGAAAGTACTTGGTGTCACAAAGTCACTTAATGAAACCTTGAACTGATGTGGATCAGGGGTGTGGAATTTATCGAAATATGTACTTGTCCATGGGACAAGTAGCTTCATAAATCTACTTGTCCTGTAACAAAATCCACTTGTCCATTTGGTGCTATGTAGTGCACCGTCAAATAATGGCTGCAATCTCTTTGTAGAAGAGCTCTGATAATAGCCTGCCTGGTTATGTCAGGCTAATACTATAGAAGGATTTGAATTTTGGAGGTTTTCACCAGCTCGTCTCTAATCTTTTCCCATACTGAGAAAGGTCGGAAATTTACCCCTGACAACGGCAGAAGTAAAGTTTCTTCCAGGGCTGGGAAAAATGTGGTTGGAGAAAAAGTGAACTTGTAAACACTCAACAGATTTCCGCTGGGGCATATTCATATTTGCTCATGCTAATATGCAAATCACAAATATTTTCTAGGACTACGGTTTTCTGGCCTACTTAAGAAATTCATGTGAATTCATGAAAAACGTAAATCTCCTTTAATACAAGGACATATATCATGGGTGCCCTTTCGTGACTTTAACATTTGAGCCCCTAATGAAATTTGAGTTAACCAAGACCTTTTGTTTTTATTGAAATGCTATCTCTTCCTATCTGTGAGCTGGCTTCATTGTGTGTGACAGCATTCTGCTCTTTTACAAAGTAGTTTTGTTCAGTGCCGGGAATTTCTATGGCAATGTGGCCTTTATGAGACCAAATACTAGCTGTCTAGTAAGAACTCGCTGGCAAACAGCACCACGCCTACCTGATAATCTCAAGGTAGAGAAAGGAGCACAATGTAGGCCAAGTGAGTAACCAGAACATTTAAATACCCCCCACATTGATTCAAAGTTCTTATGACACCAAGCAAGTGAAAAAAAGTAATTGGAATCCTCTCCACAATAGCTCTCTTGTCTCTTCCATCTAAGCATCTATCCATTCATCCTTTCACACACTGATATCTAGCATTTCACCTTTACATTGGCACCCATTCATTCTTTAATCCATTACCTTTCACTAATCTGTTCATCCATCTGTTCATCTGTCTCTCGATCCACTCATCCATATCCAAACCTACCCATTTATCTCCAAACCTATCCATTTCAACCATCCATCCATCTTTTCGCTCATCCATACACCCTCCCTTTCAGTCCATCTATATACCCTTCCATTCACTTCATATATCCACCCTCCCTTTCACTCATCCTTCCACCCACCCTTCGACCCATCCATCAATCCATCCATTTATCCTTTACATTCATCCATCCTTTCGCTCTCTAATCCTTACACCCTGTAACCTATCCACTCATTCACACTTTCCTTCATTATAACATCCTTTGTCCATCCACCATCCCGGTCACTCATTCATCCATCCATCCATCCATCTAGCCAGCCACACTTCTACTCACTCACCCTTTCACCCACACATCCATTCATCCTTTCAAATTAATTACAAGTCTTTGTCTGCCGAGCTGCAGACAGAAGAGGCCCATCAAGAGCTCCACCACCTCTACTGTAGCTGCTAACGCCTATCCTGCCATCTCCAAACCTATCGATCCAACTGATCCATCCCGCCTTCCTTTCACTCATCCATCCTTTTGCTCATCCATCCATCCTTTCACCCCACACATCCTCCTTTTCACTCATATTTCATCCATCCTTTCACTCATCCCTCCATCCATCCACCCCATCCATCCTCCTTTTCACTCATCTATCCACCTACCCTTTCACTTCATCCATTTACGCTTTCGCTCATCCATCCACCCTTTCACCCATCCATCTTCCGTTTCGCTCATATATCCATTCACCCTTTCACTAATCCCTCCATCCACCTTTACACTCAACTCTCCACCCACCAAGCCATCCGTCAACCCGTCCACCCAGCCACCCACCCATCCATCCCTCACCCAGTCAGCTATCTATTCATCTACTCTCTCACCCATTTATCCACCCTTTCAGTAAGTCGTCCATCCTTTCACTCATCAATCCACTTTCAACCTATCCATCCACTCACCCATCCCTTCATTCACCCTTGCTCTTTTCCTCCCATTCTCACACATCCATCCTTACATCCATCCACTCATTCATCCATCTATCCATCCAGCCTTTCACTCATTCATCCATCGATTCACCCTTTCACTCATTAATGTATGCATCTATAATCCACTCTTGCACGTATTCATCCATGCATCTATACATCTACCCTTTCACGTATTCATCCATGCACCTATCCATCCACCCTTTCACTCATTCATCCATCCATTTATGGATTTAAAAATGCACCCTTACGCTCCACTCATTCATCCATCCAGCCTTTAACTTATTCATCCATGCATCTATCCATTCACCCATTCACTCATTAATGTATGCATCTATCATCCACTCTTGCACGTATTCATCCATGCATCTGTATATCCACCCTTTCACTCATTCATCCATGCATCTATCCATTCACCCATTCCCACATTAATGTATGCATCTATCATCCACTTTTGCACGTATTCATCCATGCATTTATACATCCACCCTTTGTTATTCATACATGCTTCTATCCATTCACCCATTCATCCATTTATGGATTTAAAAATGCACCCTTACGCTCCACTCATTCATCCATCCATCCAGCCTTTCACTCATTCATCCATGCATCTATCCATTCACCCATTCACTCATTAATGTATGCATCTATCATCCACTCTTGCACGTATTCATCCATGCATCTGTATATCCACCCTTTCACTCATTCATCCATGCATCTATCCATTCACACATTAATGTATGCATCTATCATCCACTTTTGCACGTATTCATCCATGCATTTATACATCCACCCTTTCAGTTATTCATACATGCATCTATCCATTCACCCTTTCACTCATTAATTTATGCATCTATCATCCACTCTTGCACGTATTCATCCATGCATCTGTATATCCACCCTTTCACTCATTCATACATGCATCTATTCATCCACCCTATCACTCACCCACCCACCCTTTCAAGTCCATTATGGTCCTTTGTCTGCGGACCAGCAGACTGAAGAGGCCCATCAAAAAGTTCACAGCTGCTGTAGTTTCTACAGCAGTGTGTTCACAATGCCCCTGGTGCAGGCACAAAGTGACATGAGAGGCCTAGTGCAAGGACATAATTGGGGGTGGCCTTAGGCCTTCATGAAAGCCCATGGGGAAACTAATGAGCTTTAATGTAAGCCCTCGATGTGTCAGAGATGTCAGAGAGGGCGGCTAAGGGGGATGAGCAGGTTCAGGCACCGGGTGTAACATAATGTGTACAGGAAAGGCAAAGTGCAAAGGAGGGGGTGCATGAGAAGGGAAAGCAAAGTGAGTTAAAGATGGGGCCCAGGAGTGGAGCAGAGAATACAAGGCAGGGGTCATACAGTTCAAGACAGAGCAAGGGGCCAAGAGGCAGATAAGCCCGCCTCTTACATGGGGCCTGGAAGCTACACCAGCACGAGCTATTTCCAACTTGTTCTGTTCTGGGGAAATTAAAGTGCAGGCCCCAGCTTTTGCATTCACCCTTTCACTGCCAATAAACTGCTCAGAGAATCTTATTAACTGGCTGTGACCTACAGGGTTGAACAGCTGTGTATCGGATTACCATAAAACTGTCTACTTGTCCTTTGGACAAAATACAAATTAAAACCTCTTGAATCTAGATGTCTCGGGCGTCGGGAGATAGGAATTCCCCACCCCTGTGTGGATGTTTCAAGAGCTCAATCGGGCCATAGATTTAATTATCAGTTTTGTCCCATGCTACCCCACCGGGTATTGGATTGGCTGTGATGTTCACTGATGACAGTTCTCTTTTCTCGATGTGAGAGGATCTGTGAGGCTTTAGGACAAAGTTGATGTTCTGACTTGCTGTTTCCATTGTACTATATTTTCCATCAATAAATTTTCCCAAACATAGAACCATGATGAGCCAAAGTAGGAGGAAAAGTACACCTAACACAATCCAAAATTCAATCCATGGTGAAGTCAGATATGTTTCTTTTAGTTGATGAACGAGTTCCGTCATTTTGTCTTTGAAAGTTTTTGTTGCTGGGTTGTCCTCATGTTCACTTGGATCTTCAGAAAAGTCATCGAAATTCATGAAGTAGCCAGATGCAGTTCTGTCAATTGTTGGAATTTGTTGGAACTTGGGTCACCAGTTCCCCGAGGGTAGCATGGCACGAGCGGGTTGGCATCAGAAAGCTTACGTGTAAAGCGACCATACAGCACACACATCCACTGAGACAGTAAAATTGGGCACGCAATGACTGACGCCACTCCATTGAGCTTGTATAAAAAGCCAGTAACTTTTATATAGAGCAGGATCAGGGTAATCAAGAATTGCAATATCGATAACTTATTAGTTTTCCTTGAGAATACATATGTTCCAACACTCTGTAATAAATACTTAGAGGAATAAATATTAAATATTGGATAAATATTGGATAAATATTAGGTAATAGATAACCACAGGCCTGACCTCAGCCTTGCTTTCTTCTTATCAGCACCTGTAAGGAATACATCACAAAGGCAACCAAATGACATTGGATCTTATTACTTCTATAGGCATATTACCCACTTCTCACCAAACAAGGGTGTGAGCGTTCCACAGCAAAGAACATGTAAATAAATAACTGTAGACTTCCAGTAAATACGGCACTAAATGGGAGAAAATATTTCATTAGGAATAATCATCCCCTTGTGCAGGATTAGCCATCTTAAGAATCAATCCCAGCAAGAGTGAGCATTTCCTAGATTGGGGCATTAAGCAGTTCAACAGCAGAGAAGAACTTTTCATTAGGTATACATCAACCTTTCATCCGGTAACACTGGCTCAGTTCACTAGGCAAGATCTACCACCTTTTTAGGTCATCTAGCATTCCTTCCGGCCAGAATAACATTCGAGGAATCAGGCAGGGATAATAACATTCCCTTTATTCAGGAGCCAACAGGGCATATCGCTGACTTTTTCAGCAGAGGCAGACATTCCTTTAGCCACATTAAACATCTACCTCAGGGGATAACTGTGGGCTTCCCTTTAACCCCTCACCAAACAAGGATGAACTTTTCCTTAGACCCCCTTTAGGAAGATTAATCAGCCAAGAGTAAACAGCTCATTTGGCAAGAACAACATTTCAATAGAACATTTCATTAATCCTGTCAGGCAAGAAATAATGTTTCATGACACAGCAGTAAACATTCCAGGAGGTAGGAGTAAGCATTTCACTCTGCAGGAATAATCGCTTCAGGGAAAATCAGACAACGTGTGAAAATGTGCATTTCCCTAAGCATATAAAACTTGGCTATGCATATCAAACATTTCCTTAAAGGTTGGGCAACAGCTCATTATACAGAACTAACATCTTTTCCGGCAATCCCACCCTTCTTTAAGTAAAAATGACCTTCTCAGTATATGAGGCAACCAGTTCATTAAGGAACAGTAAACAGGTCATGGAAAATTAGGCAGGGGAAAACTCAGAGCCCAACTGTTGCATCTCCACAACCTGGCATTAGGCTGAATTACAGCTCTCTGGCAGTAAGTCCATTTTAGACATTTCCTTAAGTAACTAAGGGCCTTCCTAAAGGCATTGCACTAGGCAGGATTAAACATTTAATTAGCCAGGAGTAGACCTTTCAGTAAACCCTTTTGCCCCAGAATAAACACATTTCCCTCGTGGAACTCGGCTTCGCTAAGAGGCCATCTGGCTAAAACAATTCCACAGTCAGGGACTACTTCCCCCGTAGACCTGTCAATCAAGGAGGAATTTGGGGTTCTTACCCTGTCCCTAGGGGCTACTGCCCAGTTCAGGGGGGGCCTCCTGTAAATAATTAAGGCTAACAGGGCCCATTGACAGTGTTCCCCAGGGGAGGGGCGAACTCGAGCTTTCTGCGGCCTCCTGCCCTTCTCCCCCGGGGGTTACCTTCAATCTTCGGCCCTCCGGGGCCCTTGCGTGGGTGCGCAGCCGGTGGGGAGGGTTCCGGTCCTCTGGTAGGCCTCACGCGGCCTGAAGATTCTCCCACAGCCCCTTTGGGGCTCGCGTTGGCGGTTCAATTGGCTGGAGGGAGGGATCCGGCTCTCCTTGGAGCCCTCCGGTGTATGGCTGTCAGGGCCGGCCCGAGGGTGTGACTAGGCGGAGGGGGGGTGGGGTGGGGTGGGGCCTCCCTCCTCCGTGATGCTCCTCGGGCCGATTCAGGGCTTCCCCGGGGGCAGGACAACCACACAGGAGAGATGCTGGCGGGGGCGGGACTTGTGTTGGTGCCCCTTCACGTGTTAGGCTCAGAAGCCATTATCACCCCTAACGCGGCCCACTTCAGCGTCCGGCGGCCCTCTCCTGGTACCGGGGGCCTGCCGGGGGGGGGGGTGATGAAAGCGGCACTGGCGCGAACGAGAGAGCGCCAGGCCGCGACGGCAACACAAGGCTTCTAAATCCCCCGGGCTGCGATGGTGATCTTCCCTCTCAGCAATTCGGCAGCGGGGAGTATCGCCTTGCTACCGCACTGCTTCACCTCGGTGTTTGAGAAGTCGGTCCTCGCCGCTTCTCTCTCCAGACACTGCGCGATGAGACAGGATGGCGCTGGTGCCTTAGGGGTCTCAGCGCTCGATCGACACCGGTGCTTTAGGGGTGATGACAGCAGTGCTGGCCCAGATTGCAGCGCTTGACCCGAGGCAAAGACAGCAGGCTCACAGCGCTTCTCAGGCAGGTCAGTGGCTAGCGCTTCACAGGACCCCACAGGTGAGCATAACAGGTCCTCAATGTGAGAAGGTGGCCTGATATGCAGTGGTCACTATTCTAGTGCCCACTATGTATCAGTCCAGCAACCCTTATTGATGATTGGTTGTAAGTCAACCTTATAGACCAGCTATCCTAGTAGCATGGATACGAGCAGTCTAAGGCTAAAGACTCGAGAGGGCGTGTTAAGCCAGCTGTTTACCACACATATACCCCTTGAACACCAAGTGAAAGGACACCACACAAGTGTTATGAAAATAAACAGTTATTTATTTAAGAATCACAACAGCCCTGTACTCTTTATGAGGACAGGGTACTAAGCACAAACCAAAACTCTTACAAAAATACTTAAGTTAGCACAGTATATACAAATGCCCGAGGGGCACGGAAAACCATATACTCTGAAAGTGGAATGTGAAATTCCTAGCAGGTAAGTACAGTACTAATAGCTTTTGGAATCGCTAGGACTTGACTAGGGAATCGTTAGATTACGACTAGGAGGCCTAGGGGACTCGGGTGCAGTGTGTACACTCTCACGCGAGATGCGGACAAAAGTCTATGGTAGCTAGGAAATAGAAAGTTAGTGTTCTCGGGCGAACCCGACCTGGTAGGGAGAAAACGAAGATAGATTCTGACCCTTGGATAGTGAGGCTATGCTGGGGCACCGAAATGCCGAAGTTACCTAGCCCAGGGGCTGCAGCTGCATAGGTCTGAAAAGACGTCGGGAATCCTCGTAGACGGACCAGGAGCCGGAAGAAAAGATGCTGGCCGGTGACCAGTGAAGAAAGTTCAGTTGGATCCAAGCCTGGATCTCGAAGATAGATGACACCTGAAAGCAGAGGGGACCAAGTTCGAGACTACTAGCCAGTAGTCAGTGGGCACCAGGAGGGCACCGGATGGTAGCCACCTCGACAAGGTGAGTGGGTGACGCTGTAGCTCGAAGATCTCACGGACCAGGAGGCGTTGTCGGCGACCAGGATGGAGGATCGAGCTGTCCCACGAAGATAGAAGCTGTCGGCGTCGCTGGACCCAGGATTGGGCAACAAAGCCTTGGCAAATTCAAGCCCACGCGGTGGACCTAAAATGGCGTCTGGAGTGGACCAGGAGGGTCCGGGGTGCCTCTCTCGAAGAAGGAAGCAAGGGCCAGCCTGGAGCAACCAGACCAGCAGCAGAGATGTCGTCGGGCGTCATTCAAAAGGCCACAAGCCAGCCGGCTAGTAGCCAAACAACGCGGTGCACAGCAAACAGCAGAAGGGCCCCACGCAGATCGTGGAGATGCAGGGAGGCGGACCTTGGGTGCTGGAGCTGCGCAGGGTCGGGGCTTCTCGGACCCCAAAGCACTCACCAGTGGAGGACACGGTGGGCTTGCAGTAAAGATGTCGTGCAGTCTTGGCGATCGTCGGTCCCTCGAGGTCTCGTCGCACTCACGGTTCTCAGCTTTGCTGTAGAGGTGAGTAGAGGTCAGAGGTGCCAGGGAAGCCGGGTCTCGTCGAGCTGGGTCGTCGGATTCGTGAAGAAGGACTTGCAGCAGACCGCAGTGTTTCTTAGGATGGTGCCCGCTTGATGCAGGGTGACTACTCCTTAGCCACAAGGGAGAATCTTGAAGAAGAAATCGTGAAGTCCTTTCGAAGAAAGTGGTATCTTGATTCCAAAGATGATCTAATTTGAACAGGGGGCCCGCTCCTATCTTTATACTAAAAAAAGGGGCTGACCCGGTGACTAGGTCCTGCCTATGGGTGGGACCAGGAGGGGGGTGGTTACACCCCTCTCCTCTGCCGGACTTCCCCAGGCCAGGGGCTGGTGTGCCCCTGGAACTGGTTCTGACTGGCCTATGCGTAGTGAGCACCGGGGTGCCACTCAGCAGTCACCTTCCTGAAAAGCCCTGCCTACCCAGGATACACAAAACCATGTCTGGGACGGTGCTAGCACCGCCCCGGACAGGAAACCCTTTGTCCAGGCCTCCCTCGCTGGAAGGACTCCCAGCAGCAGGAGGTCAGACTCGTGTCTGTGGTGGCAGCATCCATTTTGTGGAGCTGAGGCTTCAGTTAACTTTAACCGGGGTTCACAGTTACATACATGTCGTGTCCCTCTAGAAGGGTGGAATGCTAACCCCGTCGCCAGAATTGGCGAGGGTTTAGTATTCGAATTCGTATGACACCTTACTCGACATGTTTTGATAAAGCAATACCAAAGATAGCATTTAACCGCGAGGATTATAATGCACTTAAGAGTATATGGTATGCGATATCATGGAACAGCTATTAGGACTTGGTTCCGCAAGCTGCAGACAGGCTCAGCTCATGCCAGAGCCCCATCTCACACGATTCCAAGCACTCTGCCTTCAGGATTGTTAAGGCCTGCCATAGGAGTGACTGATAGGGATCTGTGTGTCCATTTTAGGGTTAGGTATAGGTATACTACACCTACAGCAAAGGGTGATTACACGACTTTGCCCCAGCTGTCATGCAGCCAGTTGTGTCAAATTTAGGAGGCCAGCCAGGGGTGGCATAATACATGCTGCAGCCCCTGGCAGCCCTGGGTACACCTATGCCCTGAGTTACAGGGTCTGATAAGGTGGCCCAGTACCAATTGGTAGATGCACCTAGGGTACATGAGGTAATTTAGAAAGAGAACAGCCAGGCTGTGGGTCTGATTGGCAGGCCCACAGCCAGAGAAAGTCGTAAACCAGTGAAACAAAAGCAAAAAATCTGGGTGATCATAGGATTGCAGACCCTACTCTCCTACATGACCCCCCCCCAAACTTTGGGACAATAAGCTAACCTTGACCAGGTGAGTCTTCTTGTTCTAAGTGGAAATATCTGGAGAGCCCATCGGCATTGCCATGATCAGTACCAGGTCTATGTTCCACTGTAAAGTCCATCCCCTGTAGGGAAATGGACCACCTAAGCAGTTTGGGGTTTTCACCCTTCATCTGATTTAGCCACAAGAGGGGCTTATGGTCGGTCTGAATCTTGAAGTGAGTGCCAAACAAGTATGGCCTCAGCTTCTTCAGGGCCCAAACCACAGCAAAGGCCTCCCTCTCAATAGCTGACCAATTCTTCTCTCTGGGGGTCAGCCTTCTGCTTATAAAAGCAATGGGCTGGTCCTGACCATCAAAATTCAGTTGAGAAAGAACAGCTCCCACACCCAACTCAGAAGCATCTGTTTGGACAATGAATGGTTTGGAGTAGTCTGGACTCTTAAGGATAGGTGCTGTGCACATGGCCTGCTTTAGGTCATCGAATGCTTTTTGACAGCCTGCTGTCCACTGAACCTTTTTTGGCATTTTCTTACTTGTCAGTTCATTTAATGGTGTCACAATGGAACCATAGTTCCTGACTAACTTTCTGTAGTATCCAGTCAGGCCCAAGAAAGCTCGAACCTGAGTCTGGGTGGTTGGAGGAGCCCAGTCCCTGATTGACTGTATTTTGCTCTCCAGTGGCTGAACCTGGCCTCCACCTACAAGGTGGCCCAGGTATACAACCTGTGTCTGCCCTATCTGGCACTTGGTGGCCTTGATAGTGAGGCCTGCTGCTTGCAGAGCCTCTAACACTTTCCTTAGGTGGACCAGGTGATCCTCCCAGGTGGAGCTAAAGACAGCAATATCATCTAGATATGCTGCACATAAGTCATCCAGCCCAGTAAGGACTTGATTCACCAACCTTTGGAAGGTGGCAGGTGCATTTTTCAGACCAAAGGGCATTACCACAAATTGATAATGCCCACCAGGGGTTGAAAATGCTGTCTTGGGCTTGGCATCCTCAGCTAACCTGATTTGCCAATACCCAGCTGTTAAGTCAAATGTACTTAAGTAGTTGGCAGAAGCCAATCTATCTATAAGTTCATCTGCCCTTGGTATTGGATGGGCATCAGTCTTAGTGACTGCATTGAGACCCCTGTAGTCTACGCAAAACCTCATCTCTCTCTTACCATCTTGGGTGTGAGGCTTTGGCACTAGAACTACTGGACTAGCCCAAGGGCTATCTGAGGGTTCAATGACTCCCAACTCCAACATTTTCTGCACTTCAGTTTTTATGCAGTCTCTAACATGATCAGGCTGCCTGTAGATTTTACTCTTGACAGGTAGGCTGTCACCAGTGTCAACCTCATGGGTGCACCAATTGGTCTGACTGGGTGTCAGAGAGAACATATGTCTGAAAGACTGAAGAACCTGTTTACAGTCTTTCTGCTGATGTTCAGAGAGGCTGCCACAAAAGACAACACCATCTACTGACCCATCATCAGGATTCTGAGTGAGCAGGTCTGGGAGAGGGTCACTCTCCTCCTCCTGTCCCTCATCTATGGCCATGAGCAAGCTCATGTCCTTCCTGTCGACATATGCTTTGAGCCTGTTGACATGGAGTACCCTGTGGGGACTCCTGGGAGTTCCAAGGTCCACCAGGTAGGTGACCTCTCCCTTTTGCTCAAGAATTGTGTGGGGCCCAGACCATTTGTCTTTGAGTGCTGCTGGGGCCACTGGCTCCAACACCCACACCTTCTGTCCAGGCTGGTAAACAGTCAGGACAGCCTTTTGGTCATGCCAAGCTTTTTGAAGTTCTTGACTGGCCTTAAGGTTTTCAGATGCCTTCTCCATATACTCAGCCATCCTGGAGCGGAGACCAAGTACATAGTCCATTATGTTGGTTGCAGGCTTTTTGAGAGGTCTCTCCCATCTTTCCTTCACCAAACACAAGGGGCCTCTCACAGGATGCCCATACAAAAGTTCAAAAGGGCTGTAGCCAACCCCCTTTTGTGGGACCTCTCTGTAAGCAAACAGAAGGCAGGACATCAGGACATCCCATCTACGCCTGAGTGTTTCAGGTAGTCCATGAATCATCCCTTTTAGGGTCCTGTTGAACCTTTCAACAAGCCCATTGCATTGTGGGTGATAGGGTGTAGTGAATTTGTAATTGACACCACACTCCTTCCACATAGCAGTTAAGTAGCTTGACATGAAGTTTGCACCTCTGTCAGAGACAACCTCCTTAGGGAAGCCCACTCTGGAGAACACTCCAACTAGGGCCCTTGCCACCACAGGTGCTGTGGTGGTCCTAAGTGGAATAGCTTCAGGATACCTGGTGGCATGATCCACTACCACCAGTATAAACTTGTGCCCTGATGCTGTCTGGGGTTCCATTGGACCAACAATGTCAATCCCCACTCTTTCAAAGGGCACCCCCACCACAGGCATTGGTATAAGGGGGGCCTTTGTTGTGCCACCTGACTTACCACTGGCTTGGCAAGTGACACAGGAGCGACAAAACTCCTTGGTATCCTCATTCATGTGAGGCCAGTGAAAGTGTGAGACAAGCCTGTCCCAAGTCTTTGTCTGGCCTAAGTGACCTGCTAAGGGAATCTCATGGGCCAAGGTAAGTAGGAAACCTCTCTGAGACAAGGGTACAACCAGCCTCCTGGTCATGCCAGGCTTGGGGTCTCTTGACTCAGTGTACAGGAGTCCATCTTCCCAGTATACCTTGTGGGTACCTGTGGCGTTCCCAGCAGCCTCAGCAGCAGCCTGCTGTCTGAGGGGTTCAAGAGAAGGGCAGTCTAACTGGTCCTTCCCCAGGTCTTCCCTTGAGGGTCCCCCTGAGCCCAAGAATTCAACTTGATCAAGTTCAAACTCCCTAGGCTCAGTTTCCCTCAATTCCTGTAGGTCAGCCTCCTCTGAGACTTGATCCACAACCTGGGGCAAGGGGGAAGGCACAGCCTTAACCCTACTGCTCTTTTTCTTGGAAGGTGTCTGGTCCATTGTTCCAGGATCCAGCACCTGTTCAGTGGGGCATTTTCTGGCCTGTGACCTGGTCACAGCAAACACATGTGCTGGCAAGCCTAACATTTCCAGATGAGTCCTCTGCTCCACTTCTGACCATTGTGATGACTCCAAATCATTGCCCAACAAACAATCCACTGGGAGGTCTGAACTAACTACAACCTTCTTTTGGCCAGTTACCCCTCCCCAGGAGAAAGCTACAATTGCCATACTGTGATTGGTAGTGACATTGCTTGCATTGGTCACCAGGAATTCTGTACCTGGCATGATCTGTCCAGGGTCCACAAAGCTAGGTGTCACCATTGTGACACTGGCACAAGTGTCCCTATAGGCCTGAGCCATTTTTCCATTAATAAAAGGTGTCTGTCTGTATTTGCCCAAAGTATTGGGACTGATGTCAGGGGACATATCCATATCCCCTGTACTGACAAGGACAGCCTGAGTAAGGGTGCCAACTAAGTTGTCACTCCCCTCAGAACCCAGGGTTAACCCTACTAAACCCTTGGGAGGTGCACTACCACTGCTGGCTGTACTAGGGGGCACAGGTGCCTTAGGGGCTGCAGTGGCAGGAGTCTGCCCTCCTCCTTTCTTGGTGCACTCACTAAACCAGTGAGTTTTACTTTTACAGTATTGGCACCACCTTTTAGATTGGCCTTCTTTCTTCTTTTGGGGAGCCTGACCCCCACCCTCTTTGGGTTGTTGGGGACCTGTCGAAGACTTCTGGTCATTTTGTTCCCCTTTAGAATCTTTACCCTTCTGGTCTGCTTTCTTCTGACCACCTTGATTCTGGCCCTGGTTCTGTTTAACTCTTGTTCTAACCCATCTGTCTGCCTTCTTTCCCAATTCTTGGGGAGAGGTCAGATCTGAGTCAACAAGATGCTGATGCAACAACTGGTTCTGACAATTGTTTAAAATTTGTTCTCTCATCATCAAATTGTACAATCCTTTATAATCAGTAACCTTACTGCCCAGCAACCAGCCCTCAAAAGCCTTAGTGGCACAATCTACAAAGTCAGCCCAATCTTGAGACTGAGTTTTCTGGGTATCCCTGAACAGCACCCTGTACTGTTCAGTGGTTAGGCCAAACCCATCAACCAGTGCATTTTTCAAGACTTGGTAATCATTAGCATCCTCTACCCTTGTGGTGAGGAGCTTGTCTCTACCTTTTCCTTCAAAGGAGAGCCACAAGATAGCTGCCCACTGACTTGGGGGAACACCTTGCACAGTGCAGGCCCTCTCCAAAGCAGTAATCCATTTGTGGATGTCATCCCCTTGTTTAAAGGGGGGCACTATCTTACCAAGGTGTTTTGTGTCAAAACTCCTTTCCCTATTGCTAGGTACTATGCTGCCACCAGTGGGGACTGTCCCACTCAATTGTTGCTCTCTAGCAAAGGCAAGCCTTTCTTTGGCCAGGGCAAGTTCTTCCCTTTCAATCCTCAGATTGGCTGCCTTTTCCTTTGCTTCATACACTCTCCTCTGGGGAGATGTCATTCCCCTTTGAGAGGAACGTTGAGAGCCATTGGTATGAAGGGATCTGTTAGAGCCTCTTGATAGAGACCTAACTCGTCCATTCCCAATGTTAAGCTGACCTGAGAGTGGCCCCAGGGCTCCCCTAGAATCCATCTCATGTCTGCTTAAGTTGGTCCTGGTTAGTCTAACGACTTCTACCTGTCCCTTGTCTGCCTCACCCCCAGACTCCAAGTCCTCATCCTCATCATCAGCATCATCTGCTTCCTGAAGGGGATGGTCCTGGCTATCAAAGGGTCCCTGTAGGGAGGGCATATTGCCTTCTGAAGTAGAAGGGTCTGGGTTACCAGCCCTCCTTGCATCATAAGTCTCTAAGAGACCAATCAGAAAAGCAGTTGTGGGGTTAGACCCCTGCTTAATCTTCCTAGAGGTACATACTTGTCGTAACTCCTGGAAGCTAAGCACAGTATATCTTGAAGGTATGACCTGTGGAGGGTCAACTGACACAAGGGGAGACTCAGTGTTTCCTCCTTTGTCCGACATACTGCTTCTAGTGTGGTGTAAGTGATGCACCTACCTACACTATGTGTTACCTACTGATCCCTTGCTAGAGTTGCAGCCAAGGTGTGCTAAGCCTTGAGGAGCTACAACAGCTGGTTCAGTAGAACTCAGAGTATTCTAAGCTTTAGTTATATGTACCTAACAGTACTTATGTGATCTTTCAACAAGATATTCTTAGGATACGTGTGGTAAAACAACAGCAAGCTCAAATCCCAACCGCTGCTCACCAATGTGAGAAGGTGGCCTGATATGCAGTGGTCACTATTCTAGTGCCCACTATGTATCAGTCCAGCAACCCTTATTGATGATTGGTTGTAAGTCAACCTTATAGACCAGCTATCCTAGTAGCATGGATACGAGCAGTCTAAGGCTAAAGACTCGAGAGGGCGTGTTAAGCCAGCTGTTTACCACACATATACCCCTTGAACACCAAGTGAAAGGACACCACACAAGTGTTATGAAAATAAACATTATTTATTTAAGAATCACAACAGCCCTGTACTCTTTATGAGGACAGGGTACTAAGCACAAACCAAAACTCTTACAAAAATACTTAAGTTAGCACAGTATATACAAATGCCCGAGGGGCACGGAAAACCATATACTCTGAAAGTGGAATGTGAAATTCCTAGCAGGTAAGTACAGTACTAATAGCTTTTGGAATCGCTAGGACTTGACTAGGGAATCGTTAGATTACGACTAGGAGGCCTAGGGGACTCGGGTGCAGTGTGTACACTCTCACGCGAGATGCGGACAAAAGTCTATGGTAGCCAGGAAATAGAAAGTTAGTGTTCTCGGGCGAACCCGACCTGGTAGGGAGAAAACGAAGATAGATTCTGACCCTTGGATAGTGAGGCTATGCTGGGGCACCGAAATGCCGAAGTTACCTAGCCCAGGGGCTGCAGCTGCATAGGTCTGAAAAGACGTCGGGAATCCTCGTAGACGGACCAGGAGCCGGAAGAAAAGATGCTGGCCGGTGACCAGTGAAGAAAGTTCAGTTGGATCCAAGCCTGGATCTCGAAGATAGATGACACCTGAAAGCAGAGGGGACCAAGTTCGAGACTACTAGCCAGTAGTCAGTGGGCACCAGGAGGGCACCGGATGGTAGCCACCTCGACAAGGTGAGTGGGTGACGCTGTAGCTCGAAGATCTCACGGACCAGGAGGCGTTGTCGGCGACCAGGATGGAGGATCGAGCTGTCCCACGAAGATAGAAGCTGTCGGCGTCGCTGGACCCAGGATTGGGCAACAAAGCCTTGGCAAATTCAAGCCCACGCGGTGGACCTAAAATGGCGTCTGGAGTGGACCAGGAGGGTCCGGGGTGCCTCTCTCGAAGAAGGAAGCAAGGGCCAGCCTGGAGCAACCAGACCAGCAGCAGAGATGTCGTCGGGCGTCGTTCAAAAGGCCACAAGCCAGCCGTCTAGTAGCCAAACAACGCGGTGCACAGCAAACAGCAGAAGGGCCCCACGCAGATCGTGGAGATGCAGGGAAGCGGACCTTGGGTGCTGGAGCTGCGCAGGGTCGGGGCTTCTCGGACCCCAAAGCACTCACCAGTGGAGGACACGGTGGGCTTGCAGTAAAGATGTCGTGCAGTCTTGGCGATCGTCGGTCCCTCGAGGTCTCGTCGCACTCACGGTTCTCAGCTTTGCTGTAGAGGTGAGTAGAGGTCAGAGGTGCCAGGGAAGCCGGGTCTCGTCGAGCTGGGTCGTCGGATTCGTGAAGAAGGACTTGCAGCAGACCGCAGTGTTTCTTAGGATGGTGCCCGCTTGATGCAGGGTGACTACTCCTTAGCCACAAGGGAGAATCTTGAAGAAGAAATCGTGAAGTCCTTTCGAAGAAAGTGGTATCTTGATTCCAAAGATGATCTAATTTGAACAGGGGGCCCGCTCCTATCTTTATACTAAAAAAAGGGGCTGACCCGGTGACTAGGTCCTGCCTATGGGTGGGACCAGGAGGGGGGTGGTTACACCCCTCTCCTCTGCCGGACTTCCCCAGGCCAGGGGCTGGTGTGCCCCTGGAACTGGTTCTGACTGGCCTATGCGTAGTGAGCACCGGGGTGCCACTCAGCAGTCACCTTCCTGAAAAGCCCTGCCTACCCAGGATACACAAAACCATGTCTGGGACGGTGCTAGCACCGCCCCGGACAGGAAACCCTTTGTCCAGGCCTCCCTCGCTGGAAGGACTCCCAGCAGCAGGAGGTCAGACTCGTGTCTGTGGTGGCAGCATCCATTTTGTGGAGCTGAGGCTTCAGTTAACTTTAACCGGGGTTCACAGTTACATACATGTCGTGTCCCTCTAGAAGGGTGGAATGCTAACCCCGTCGCCAGAATTGGCGAGGGGTTAGTATTCCAATTCGTATGACACCTTACTCGACATGTTTTGATAAAGCAATACCAAAGATAGCATTTAACCGCGAGGATTATAATGCACTTAAGAGTATATGGTATGCGATATCATGGAACAGCTATTAGGACTTGGTTCCGCAAGCTGCAGACAGGCTCAGCTCATGCCAGAGCCCCATCTCACACGATTCCAAGCACTCTGCCTTCAGGATTGTTAAGGCCTGCCATAGGAGTGACTGATAGGGATCTGTGTGTCCATTTTAAGGTTAGGTATAGGTATACTACACCTACAGCAAAGGGTGATTACACGACTTTGCCCCAGCTGTCATGCAGCCAGTTGTGTCTAATTTAGGAGGCCAGCCAGGGGTGGCATAATACATGCTGCAGCCCCTGGCAGCCCTGGGTACACCTATGCCCTGAGTTACAGGGTCTGATAAGGTGGCCCAGTACCAATTGGTAGATGCACCTAGGGTACATGAGGTAATTTAGAAAGAGAACAGCCAGGCTGTGGGTCTGATTGGCAGGCCCACAGCCAGAGAAAGTCGTAAACCAGTGAAACAAAAGCAAAAAATCTGGGTGATCATAGGATTGCAGACCCTACTCTCCTACACTCAATATAGCGCTTGGGCAGTTTCACAATAGCGCTCCTGGCGGCCACAGATCCTCAAATAACAGCACTGAGCAATCAGGGTTAGTTACATCAATAGCACCTCTCGGGCGGGGGGGGGGGTGGGGCATTCCCATAAATAAGGCAGTTCAGGCCTTATCTAAGTCCTGGATTTTCATTCTAGTACCGAACAATAGTTCATAAGGAGTGAAACCTTTTAGAGAATTTCTTGGCAGATTGTTAAGACTACGTTGTATACTTGTTAGATGTTTGACCCACCCATCACCCGAACCGAATACCCTTGCCGTTATAGATTGCTTTATGTCACGTTTTTTTCTTTCCACTACCGCATTTCCCTCAGGATGGAAGGGAGAAGAGTACCGCAATGTAATGCCCATGCTGGTCATGGCCTCTTTGTAAGCTAGAGACCTAAACGCAGGACCCTGGTCAGAATGTAGCATGCCAATTGCGTATGTGCCGATAAAGACTCGCAAATCTTTTATAACAGTTCTGGCGTCAGCCGAGTGCTGGGGCCACATCCAAATGAATCTCGTGCAGGAATCCACTGCGACCATGATATATTTATAGTTGCCATCCCTTTGTAAGGGACCACAGTGGTCCAGGTAAACACATGCTAATGGTTTATCTGAGATTAGAAGGGGCGTCTGTGCTGGTCGTTTCACTGTTGATACTTTCATTCTTTGGCATATTTCACATTCTAGAACATAGTTCGTAGTTTGTTTTCTCATGCGTGGCCACCAATATCTCTGTTTTAATAATGATACTGTGGCGCAAACACCAGCGTGTACAGAAGCAAACCCTTCGTGTGCCGGTAAAATGAGTCCTAACCTGTGTTCCATGTTTGGAATTGCCCTATCCCCCACTCCCGGGATTCGAGCAAAAGGAACATTATTCGCATCAGTTATGTATGAGTACTTTACAGGAAAGCCTTTCGGGAGTGTTTTTCTATCTTTTACTGAAACACCAACAGTTTGCATTATATCGCTGTCTATTTTTGTTTTTGATCGTGTGATAGCAGCTACGGAAGCAGTTTGCACAGCTGCCTTCGCTGCTTCATAAGCCAATGAATTCCCTGCAACGTGAACCCCTTCACGTTGATGACTCAGTGTATGTATCACATGAGTCTTTTGTAGTTCTTTCTGCAAAAGTACTACTTGTTCCCAAAGCGTTTTATGCTTGATTGTGCCACCTTTTGCATCTTTGAAGCCGTTTTGAACCCAGTTCTGCAAGTATTCATTGTAAGACTGAACGCAGTAATATGAATCGCACACTATTAGTGTGGGGAATTCGCGATCAGCATTTTCAAGCGCCATCTTAAAAGCCAGTAGTTCAGCTCGCTGAGCTGTACAATCTCCTAGAGATTGAGTTTTAGTGACCAGTGGTCTAAATTTTCCTTCGTGCCAACGACCTTTAACAATCGCGCACGCAGCACTATGTGCTTGTTTACCCCCAACTGCGGGTTGTGCTGATCCGTCTGTATATTATACAGCCGTAATGTTCCGGAGGCAGGATTTCGGCTGGCAGAGGACATTCATATTCATATTGGAAAAATTCTTGTGTTTTTAAATTAGGATCAAATTCGTATTATTAGTCAGATGCAACAAGAGAATTAACCCACTGTATCCATCTCGGATGTAGTGCTTTAGCATTTGGAATGCTTGCTCTTGTTACTGCTTGTAAGGCAGGTATTGGTGTTACAATTATTATTCGTTTACCTTGTGCTAGGGCTCTTTCTTTTGCTACAGCAGTTTGAACCGCAGTCAGAATTTTTTCAGTAGAACTGAATTTCATTTCAGCTTGTGTGTACAAGTGTGATTTATATGCTATTGGTACCGTTTCTCCCTCATTAGAGGTCAGGTATGTGAATCCGCATCTTCCTGGGATGACTCTGATTTCAAGGTTGCGTTCGTTTGCGCGTGTTTGTAATTTTGTTTTAGTTGACATGTCTGTAATGATCTTAAAATTTCTGTGTGTTTCTGAGTCCAATTAATTGGTTTGAAATCAGGTTTTATCCATTCGTAGAGAGGTGTAACCCTCTCAGCATAATTTAGAATGTATGTTCTTCCGAAATTCAGGAAACCTAGTATTGATTGTAAATTCTTCAGCGTTTTTGGTGCTTGGAGTACTGCACATTTCTCTAAGAAGTTGTCTGCTAGGCTGTTGCCTTCACTTGATAATTCATATCCTAAAAATAGGACAGTTAGGTGAGCAATTTGTGTCTTTTTAAAGTTGAATTTATACCCTTCAGCTGCGAACCCAAGTATTATGGTGTTCACTCTTTTCAAGTGAGTCTCCAGGTCATCGTCTGTAAGATAGATGTCATCGACATAGGATAATGCCTCATCATCATACATTTGTAGTACCTCATCATCATATATTTGTAGTAAATCTGTTACCCTGGCTGAAAATAATCCTGGGCTATTATTGAATCCCTGTGGGAGTCGACAAAATTGTTTTTGTGACCCCATTGATGAGAAAGCGGTTAGATACCTGCTTTTAGGCGCAATGTTTTGACAAAAGAATCCATTAGAGATATCTAATGTCGTTTTATATTTTTTGCGCACAATGGTATTCATTAGTGCTGCACTGTGTGAGTTTTGTACTGCAAATGTCTTGCAACTGGAGTTTAGGTGTCTATAGTCCAAAACTAGACGATATGAATCGTCTGACTTGGAGACAGGAAACAAAGGATTGTTCATTTGTGAGGTGCATGTTTCAATTACCCCTTGATATTCAAGTTGATCTAAGATCTCCCCGACTTGTTTTTTAGCTTCTTGTTTAACTGGGTACTGCCTTTGTGCAGTAGGTTGACTTTATAAATGGATTTTGTGGGGAGGAGAATCCTCATCCCATCCTACATGATTTTTATATAAAGCAGGGGCTTGGGCCACTGCCCATTTTCTTGCTAAAGTGTATTTTTTTATGAATCGGATTATGATTTGAGAAGGGAGGCATAATCATTTCTTCGCCATGAGGGCACTCCCTGACAAACTCTGGTGGCCAGTCTTTTTCAGCTAACAGGATGTCATAGCCTTTCGAAAGGTTGTCCCAAAAGAGACCCCTTACTTTCCTAGTTTTGTCCCCCTCTATACGCAATGTTATTTCATATAATTTATGGGGTGTGCTAACTCTGGTGTCTGCAGTTTCCACTTGAATGTATTCATTCGTGTCCACTGTCTCCAGAAGATTAATCAGGATCTTGCGAGCTATGGTCACTTCTGCTGCGCTGTCTAGCATTGTCTGGGCCCACTCTCCGTTTTTCAGTTGTGACCTCAGGATTCTCGGCATGTTTTATTTTAATACTTGCTACTTTCTTTTTTGGATATTGTAATTTTTACTGTGATGAGCAGGTTCCTTTTCTCTGGGAGTGGATTGTTTATTACCCTCCCAACTCTTTTTTGGAGTGTTGAGATTATTTTTAATAAAGGTTTTTTCAGGATGTTCACTTAGTTGGGGTTTTAGTGGTTTCCCACCCAAACTATCTCTACCTAGTTCTTCATAGGATTTTTCTATGATTCTGCCAAGTTCAAAAGGTTGTTTTGCTATGTCTGTTTCTTTCAATTTTTGGCGGATCGCCTCAGATGCTGCTTTTCCTTTTATGTTGGCTAATTATATAGCCGAGACCTGCTTAAAGTCTTTCAGTAATTTCATACCTAGGGTTAAGGCAGGTTCTGGACCGTATTCATTTTGAATTTGTCTTAGTACATCTGGTATAACCGCCATAGACGGACATTATAGTTTTTATGGGGAAAAAGGGGTCTGTGTGAAAAGCACAACTGAGTTACTCTAGTATCTTGCGTTAGATTATCGCCTTACCAAAACGTTGGGCGCCATGTAGTGTAGTTCCCATATTCCCAATAGGCTCTGCGGATTGGAATAACATAAACACCAGTGTAGACATTGGACTGAGGTCATCTAGGTCTCTACTGACTGTTAGACTTAATTAGGTTTGCCAGCTAGCTCAGAGGTCACTAGAAACTTTCTCGAATGCACAGGAAGGGGGTAACTTCCCTGATTAGACAAGAAGGGATTAGTTACTGACAACCGCATAAACATGACAACTTTGCTACCTCAGAATACAGAGTATATCTCTAGAGTCCTGTGAAAACAATAGACCGCTATTTTACTCAGTCAATCGTGCATGCTTAATTTCACCAGAGTGCAGAGAAATAGAGAGACGTCTCAAGGAATGCCCTTCAATCTTCCTCCATCGGTTGCCACAGTGATAACTGATGCATCCTCCCTAGGGTGGGGTGCTCATCTGGGGGATCTGGAGATCAAGGGTGTTTGGTCTCCAGAGGAAAGGTTGCTTCACATCAACCTTCTAGAGTTGGGGCGATACGTCTGGCGCTCAAGGCCTTCCTCCCTTCCCTTCACGGTCAGTCGGTTCAGGTCCTAACGGAAAACACGACCGCGATGTGGTATGTCAACAAGCAGGGAGGAGTAGGGTCGCAGTGTCTCTGCGTCTCTGGTCCTGGGTTCAGGACCATCAGATTTGTCTGATGGCAAATCATCTGGCCGGAGTTCTGAACGTACGAGCAGACAGTCTAAGACAGTTCTCAGTCGACCACGAGTGGAGGCTTCATCCAGAGGTAGTTAGTCACGTCTTTCGGACGTGGGGGACTCCTCAGGTGGACCTGTTTGCGACTCACGAGAATGCTCACTGCCCGTTAATCTGCAGCCTCCAGTATCCAGTGCAGGTAGCGTTGTGGGATGCGTTTCAGTTGAGCTGGGACTCACGGGTTCTGAGGAAGATTCGCCATGACCGGGCCCAAGTGATATTGGTTGCTCCGGATTGGCCAAGAAGGGTGTGGTACACAGATCTTCTCCACCTCTCCTTGTGCCCGCCGTCTCAGGGCAGATCTCCTCTCTCAAATGGAGGGGCAGGTTCTACACCCTCCTCCAGACCTTACACCTTCATGCCTGGTGATTGAACGGGGCAACCTGAATTCCTTTTCTCTTCCACATGATGTGGTGGATGTAATTTTATCGGCCAGGTGTGACTCCACCAAGTCTATCTACTCTTATAGGTGGTCTAAATTTGTTTTCTTGGTGTGGAGAGAAATCCATCGAACCTTTGAGGGCTTGTTTGTCAGACATACTTCAGTTATCGCTTTCTTTGGCTCAGCAAGGGTTTGCTGTGGCTACAGTGAAAGGTTATCTTTCTGTATTATCGACATTTCTCTGTTTGCCGGATCAGCTGTCTTAATTTAAATCTCCTGTTGTTTTAAGATTTTTAAAGGGTCTTATAAATAAATTTCCTCCTACTCCCTTTATTGTACCTCAATGGGACTTGAACCTTGTTCTTACATTCTTAATGGGTTCACCTTTTGAACCTTTACACAAGTGTCCCACAAGACCCGATCATAAAATGGCCCAAAACCCCACCCCACATAGAGCTGTCAGAGCAGCTCTTCTGGCCCTGCCAGATTGCCCTACAGGCCAGTCCGACCCGGCTCGTGTGATGGTCCGGCACTTGAACTGTCTGGAGCGACCAACGGCGAGTCTGTAGGCCTTCTTGGAGAGGTATGAGGATAGAAGGAAGAGTTTGGTCAATGCACGTTGCTTGGTTGTGTCGCATCCACTGAGTTGATGCCAGTGTGAATACAGTACCTATTAGAAGTGTGAGCGAAGATGAGGTGTGTGTGCTTCATGTAAACATTACTCCTCTCTGTACTTAATAGGCGGGGCTGGGGGATTCGCATGCTGTCGGTGTTCACCCTATAGGCGCAACCCAAGGAGACCCAGGCCCCTGAGTAAAAGTTCTATAGAGGCCAGGCCTCATGAGGAGAGTGCCTCAAGCAGGCTACGGGAAAGGCTGTTCTTTACTGGAGTCACTTGAATTTGTCCTGTATCTTTTTTTTTTTTTGGGAGAGAAACGTCTCCACGGTATTGTGGTGCAGAGTTGGAAAGGTCAGTTGTGTCTGATGCTGATCCTAATGCTGACAAACCACATCCTATTCGTAGATGCAAGTCCCGCTATGTCCCTTTATCTTTTTCCATTTTCTTACTTGTAGTTAAAGCACGCTCCATTACAATGTGAAGTGATGCTTGCTACAAACCAGCACTTGCCCTTGGCGCTGCTACTTAGCGTTTTGTTAATTTCCTTGAAGGTGCTTTTAGCTGATCCGCGTGGGTGTTTTTAAATAGATATATCTATATTTTTCCAAACAGCTCTTTACATTCTGGGCCGCTTTCACAAGTATACACGCAACTACTCATGCTCCGCGTCATGTTATGTTACGTTATTTGTATTTATTAAGCGCGAATACCCGAAGGTGTCCTGGCGTCATGGAGTATTGTTTAGTAATGTTATAAATGCAATCTATCGAGTGAGTAAATATTCTCTTCCACTAGTGACCAGGTTTTAATTTTTTTAAATGAACAAGCAAAATGGTTAAATGAGAACTACGTATTGACGCTCCGTTATTCTTTGTTTTCGATCTGGCTTAGTCAGGGCACAAGTCCTAAAAAGTGGGAGAAACAAACCTATTTAGGCAGTATGCAAGTAACATCACTCGTGCGACATCACGGTGCTCGACATCACACATGGCATCACAGGAATTAACATCGTAGAGAGTGGCATCACAAGTCACGACTTTACAGGAAGTGGCATCACAAGAAGTGACATCCGATCTAAAGCCCTCACATATATGTTTAGCAGGTCGATCATGTGTATGTTTGCGCGCATTGCGAGGATAACCGCACAGTGCGCTATGGAAGATGTGACTTCGACACCTTGCAACCCCCCAATTTTATGTAACACATCCTGTACATTCATTTACAAACTTATATAATTTATTGTACATGTAAAATGCACGTGTTGATGTAAAGCGCTTTGACGCCCTGCATTGGGATGAGTAGGGCTATACAAGACGAGCATTGGCAAAGACAATACGTCTCGCCAATGGTTTGTGGCCACACTACACAGCTTCTGCAATGCTTACAGCATGGCTAAAGTAAAATGTAAAAATACTTTGCGTGGCTGCTAGCCTCATTGTGTCGGTACCATGCATACATGGAGACTTTCTGTCTTTAGTTACTGATCCAAGTAAAATGTGCAAAAGCGTATTGAAATCAATCGGGGGAATAGAAGCAACAGGGAGAGCAAGGGGTAAAGCAACAGGGTGGGAAGGCAATGGAACACAGAAGCAACACGGGGAAAAGCAGCAAGATACTGACGCAACAGGAGGATGGCAGAGACAGAGAAGCACAAGCATTTGCAATGTAATAGGTCTCGCATGTACGCGAGTTTGAGCTATTGACTTAAATAACAATGCCTTTTATTTTTGTTTCTCTTAACACCTTAGATGCAGCGCAAATATCCCTCCCCAGTGCTGCGCTGTCCATTGTAACTAGTGCTGAATGGACGTCCAATGGTCGTGCGCAGCACTGGGGAGGTAGTGCTGCCGTCGGCCAACGCCCCGACGCAGCACTTAAGAGGTTAAAAACATGAATAAAAGGCATTATCATATACAATGCCGATAGCTTAAACTCACGTAAATGTGAGACCTATTGTAGTGCAAATGCTTGTTTCCTTTGCGTTTTATGTTTTCTGGCACAGTCCGCTTGTCCTATAAAAAGTGGTGTAATCTTTGCAGTTCATGCATCCTGCAGTCTCTATCCGCATGCTCAAGGAAATACAACTCTTACTGTCTGCACTACAAATAAATGAAAAATGAATGAAAAATGTCTTCCAGTGACTAACACTATACAGATCTCTTTTGTGTATATTCTACATATATTAAATAAGGTTTTCCGGGGTCAATTATTCAAGGTTTGACTTTAATGAAGATACCTACTATACAGAACTATACCTACAGTTATGTAACTTCTCCATACCAATGTTGGAGATCTGAAGTTACGGGTAGGTAACTAATTTCTTCTCAAATTTAGGAGAAATGATAATCTCAGGTAATTCTCTTCCTCCCTGTTTTTCGAACTGTGTTGATCATGTCTTCCTTTATTCGTTAAATGTGCACCAAGTCTCTTGATTCACTTGGGGTCATCTGCTAAATCTTTGGACAGGTGCTCATGAAGAAGTCGATTACTCTGAGAAGCTAAAGTTTAGTGATGATGAAGAGGGGAAAGAGTCTGATGAAGAACGCACTGGAAACCGGTAAGTAATTTTTAAAAATTTCCTATTACTAGATCTATAGCCTTTGCTCCCCTATCTTCCCGTCCTTCTCAGGCCTGACTCTTCTTTTAAAATAGTACTGTTTTAGCAAACATCATTACTTAAGCATACCTAGAAGCATTTTCTTGAGCTAAAAATGTTTTTCTCTGTTCTAATCAGTGAAGTATTAAGGTGTGGGCAATGTCCCTCACCTTGCTACGTGCCCCTTGGGAACTATACTTGTTTATCGTATGTCTATTTCTCTACCATTAACATACAATTACATTTTGTTTGACATCATGGAGCTTGAATAAAGAGAAAATCTGTAATATAATTCACACTAGCTCTGAACATCCCCAAATATATTTCTTACCCTGGAGAACTAAAATCCTTAAGATGTCACTGGTTAGATTGACAGTCACTAATACTGTAACTTCAAGCGGTCCCTGAGATATATCCTCTTTGTGAGATGCTTTTTAGGTAAATATGTGCTCAGCTTGTTTAGAGCTAGATAATGTCCCGTTTGGATTGTTTTGACTACATTGAGGGAAAAAAACCTTTGACTGTTGATATTCATTGATTGTGTAAGCACAAAAATGTTCCCTCTTTCTTAGTGATACTTTAACACTTTTACAACGTTTACCTGCAAGTTCCCTATCTGTTGACTATTTCCAGGTGCTAGACTGGACCCATTGCTTTCCTGTGGCAGGAGGTCTCATTGGCTCCACGCCTCAGGAAATGTTTGTGTAGTGATGTCACTGGAGTCCTAAATTGCAAATATCTGTGCACCAAAGTCATTCACTGCTTCTCTACTTGTTCTGTCAATCAGTGACATTTCAACAGTGAGTTTTTTGCAAACTATTTTTCGATGGACACTTTTTTCATGGCCGATTCCTTGCATTGTGAATTATAGCCATGCGTCATTGTGGATCCAGATCCTTTACAGCAGGTCCCCTGCATCCCTCTAGGTTGTTTTGTGCAGCTCCTCACCGGAGTCGTTCTGCTCTGTAACTGACCATCAGAGCCACATTATAAGCACCACCCATGTGTGCTGACGTCCGTTTCTGTTATTTCCATGCCTCCTGACGAGGATCTGGATCTTCTCAATGGTCACCCCCCTAAAGCCACAGGGTTTAAACTGTGCAGGGTCTCATTGACTCTTACAAAGTCTGTTTGTGGTTCCTGGGCTGGATTACGATTCCAAGGTCTTGAGGGACTATGCGCAGATGAGCCCAAAAGCCATACGGAACACAGCTAAAATCTGTGTTATCAAACACAAGAAGACTCTGCTACTGATCAAGTCGAAAAGGAATACCCCGGTCTGGCTTTTGAAGTCTGCTGCTGGTCATTTTTTTTTTTTTTTTGGGAAAACCTCTATTGAATTATCAAAGCCTTACAAGCGCAGGTCTACAACCACAGGGGCCGGCCGCAAACTCAGGATATAAATTCAGGTGGCATGCAAATGTATACGACCGCGTAATATCAACGAGACAAGCATAGCTTATGATTGCATGTGCCATTAAGCAAAGTAAGCAAAGGATATCAAAGGTTTCATTTTTTTGGTTATGAAGAAGCAGTAGTGGCTGCACTATCGATGGCGTCAGACCATAGAATAGAATTAAGAAGAGATGGGGGGGGGACACGCACCCCGCAATGTAAGCAAAACCAGGTGATGAACATTACAGCCTTAAACATACTACGCCCGCTAAGGCAAACAAGGAGCCAAAATCAGTATAATAGCGAGCGATTCAGCTAGAGCATCATCCCGAAAAACCCACCCTCCAGAGAAGTAAGGCATAGGCAAGTATAGACGCCAGATAGAGAAAGAAGTGAGATAGAGAGAGACAGCCAACCTACTGAAGAGGAAGGAAAGCCCCACCTAAGAGAAAAGAAAGAAAGAGAAAGAGACCATAGAACAAAACAAACTAAAATAATAACCCCCCCCCAACACCCACCACCCTGCACCCCTGTAATGGCTACGGCCAACCCCACTAACAGAGTGCCTGTCGCCCCAGAACTGCCCTAAAGAAAGCGGAGGAGGAGAGAAATAGACACACTCCCGGTCCTCATTACACCCCACCAGCAGCAGCCTCCCCAAATTCCTTGTCGACTCTTAAAGCAACACGTACATGGGGAGAACTCCAATAAAAACCTCCCGTCTCCCAGTAGCATACACGGTGCATATCCGGCAGAAAACAGATAGAAAAGCTAACCCCGAATGTCAAAGTCAACCTTGACCAGTTCGGTTCATCACGAAAGCCCATGTCGTCCAAGCCACAACAATCGCGAAGAAGGCGAAGCGTCCAAGACAGTTCAAAACAATGGCGACGGATCGAGGAGAGGAGACAAAATGGCGGCATCTGAAAATTCGACAATTGAGGATAAAGAAGGAAGGCAAACCCCTCCGAAAGTCACTGAAGAACTGTCCTTGGCGGTAAAAACCTTAAGCAACAATGTTTCCGTCGAACAGGAATGGAGCAGGGAAAGCCAACGACTATCACAGGTGCACCCTCCATAAGGCCAGAGTCATCAAAATAGGTTAAAACAGGCTTCCGTCCGGGGGTCTCTAAATGGTGCGGAGAATAATCCACGGGGTCCAAGGCATGCTGACATCTTGTCGGATTATCCGCTTCCGGTTCCATGTGCGCGTTATCCAGCTTTACAGACATCCGTTGGCACAGGACGGCAAAGTGAGAGCGGAGCGCCCCAATGGCAGCCATTACGGACCTCAGTGTTGGTGTACCATCAGTATCCCCCATCTCCTCTGGCATGAGACGAGGCAGGATTCGGATCCCTGAAACACCGTCCGGGAACCAGGCACACACGGGGCTTATGGCAACAACGAGCGCTCACACAACAGGCAGGGTCGGTATTTCGCCACTCGCAGGGGCCTGCCCGACAACCCGGGCTCCCCAGGGGGTCACCGGGCATAGGACCCCCGACCGTGGTCACCGGTATCACATGCGTCACTTTGCCGTGTCTTCGAATGAAGCCGATTACTCAGTTGCCAACTGGAAGTAGAAGGTTGGGCCGAGGTCGGGAGACCGGAAGCAACCCTGGTTCCACAGCCGATGTTGATCACATCCAGCCCGGATGGGTCAGAAATCGAGGTCCCGGTGGAAGCTCTGGAATAGGCCGAGAAGTAAATTCGACGTAACTTTGTCACCCGGTAAGTTGGAGGGTTCGGGTTTGCACTGCAGGAGTCAGGAGCACTTCATACATGTGGGGGTCCGGCGTGCTTGAAGGATAAAGCGCATGATATACGAGCTGCCGGTGGAGGTCGGCGGAGCATCTTGGATCGTAGCGTAGCTCCTCTGCTGCTGGTCATTGTTGAGGTAGGAGTCTTCGGGTAAGTCGAAGAAAATACATAAATCTAAGTAGGAAACTGCCCCTTATCTATCTTAAACTCCAGAAAAGGAACAAGGGCATCAGTATTGTGAGAAGTTGGCCTGATATATAGTGCTCACTATTCTAGTGATCACATTGTATCATTATAAACAACCCTTATTGATGATTTGTTGTAAGTCAACCCTATAGACCAGCTATCCTAGTAGCATGGACAAGAGCAGTCTTTAGGCTAAACTCTAGAGGGCGTGTTAAGCCAGCTGTTATACCATCACATATACCCCTTGAACACCAAGTGAAAGGGCACCACACAAGTTATGAAAATAAAAGGATATTTATTTATAACAAGTCTACCCTGATCTCTTTATGAGTCAGGGAGCCAAGCACACAACAAAACTCTTACGAAAATACTTTGTCGCACAATTTACACAAATGCCCGAGGGGCATGAAAAACCATATACACTAAAAGTGGAATGCGAAATACTAGCAGGTAAGTAACAAGATCCAGAGGCTTCAGGATCGCTAGGATTACACTACTGAACCTTAAGGTTAGGAGCAGGAGGCCTAGGGAGATAGGGTGCAGAGTGTGCACTCTCACGCGGGACAAAGTCTATGGATGCTAGTATTCACAAAGTTACTGTTATCGGACGAATCCGACTGGATAGACTGAAAACGACAAAGGATCTGGACACTTAGATAGTGAACCTACGTTGGAGCACCGAAATGCTCAGGCTACCTAGCCCAGGGGCTGCGGCTGCATAGGGTTCAAAAGACGTCGGGAATCCTCGTTGAAGTCTATGGAGCCTGAAAGAAGAAGTTGCTGGCAGGCGACCAGTGAAGATATTCGGAGGGATCCAAGCCTGGATCGATGATGGAGACGACCTGAAGGCAGAGGGGACTCAGTTCTTAATCACTAGCCAGTGATTAGGTGGGCACCAGGATGGCACTGGATGAAGTCACCTCGACCAGGTGAGTGGGCGACGCTGGACTCTGCTGTCCCTCGGACCAGGAGGCGTTGCTCCCTTCCAAAAGAGCAGCACCCCGGACCCTCCTGGTCCACTCCAGACGCCATTTTAGGTCCACTGCGTGGGCTTGAATTTGCCAAGACTTGTTGCCCCAATCCTGGGTCCAGCGACGTCGACAGCATCAACCATCGTGGGACAGCTCGCACCTCCATCCTGGTCGCCGACAACGCCTCCTGGTCCTGTGGTAAATATAATTTACCGTATACTTATTTTCCGCATAATTACAAGTAAAAGAATAGCTCAATAAAAATGAGAGGTAGAGTCCGGGGTGTCTGAGTCTTTAAGGGCTTTAATTCAGAATGACTCGAGCCATGGAAATCAATTCCATCAATACAAGGGTTCGGGGGTATATGCAATGATGGCAAAAAGATGTCAACGATTTATTAACAGTACATGACATATATATTTATTTATTTATTTATTTGTAACTTTATTTCGGCCGTTTTTGGCCATAAAAGTCATGTACATACATAAAATCATCATTAATATAGCAATATAAAAAAGAGAACAAATGTTATACGGACATAGAATAGTTTTCACAATTCATTCATGTTTTTAAAGGAAAGTAATGCATTATATTTCATTTCGAGGTTTTAAAAGAAAATTGAATTTTTTTAAAAAATATCACAAATGCAGGGATTGGTTAAACATGTACACTTTTCCAACTCAGAGACAATGTCCTTGTTTTTTCCGGATTATAAAAACAGAATGTAAAAATTTGCTTATGCTGAATACAATAAACTGGGTTGTGTTACTTTTCATGATCCTAAAAGCTATTAAGCAGGACCTAGTCCCCAGGAGGTTGCACATGGGTTTCAGCCATTTCTTTCTCGGTTTCGCGTAAGCGCTACAAACAAAGAACATGTGAGCCTCATCCTCGGAACAAACAGTTGAGCACATAGGGCAGCTATTTATTTTATCAGACAAAGCCCCCAATCTTTTTTGTGCCCATCTTTCAGTATTGTAATTAAGCATAAGTGTCCCATATCTAAACTTTAGAAAAAGAGTTTTAGCAATAGGTGGCTCTATCTCGTCCAGGAATTGTTCAAAATAAAATTCATCTTTAAATGATAAAAAAGCCTGGACTGCGGAACCAACATTAACTCCATCCACTAGCTTCCCACTTATATGGTTCCAGAATGCTCGCTTAACTACCATTTTAGAAGACGTAAGCATTTTGTCTGGGGTCTCCCACATAGAATGTAGGTCCAAAATTATAAGCCATTTTTTAATGTGCACTAGCCAGTGCAGGGAGTTAAAAGAATCAAGCCTCATCAGTTCTTGCAGGCCATATCTATAGTCTATTAGTTCGGGTATAGTCCAAAGCCTAACCCAAAATAGTAATGGCCTCAATATAGTTAGATGATCTGTTCTCCTAAAGTTTAAATCAAGTTGGAGTGGTAAGAGTGGTGTACTACTAGGAACCCTAACAGAAGCACGCATAAATTTGTTATCCATAACATGGAAACTATTCTTTGCCCATGGGCCCCATATTTCTGCTCCATATAGTGCAGCAGATTGTATTTTAAATTTAAAAAGTTCTAAAACCGGGGTAACACTCTTGCTTGTACTAGAATTCATTTTGTTTAGGATTGGTTTGACATTTTGGGCATAGGTTATTTTACTTTTCTCAATTTGGGGTTTCCAACTTTGTTTGGAATCGAGTACAACACCCAAATAAGAAAAGTTATCCACAGTATCTAGTTTTTGGCTGTTCAGGGTCAAAAACCCTCTATCTGGCATACTGGGATTTAGTGACATGCATTTCGTTTTATTTGCATTTATTTCCAAGCCCTTTGTCTGACAATAGCAGCTGAATGAGTTGAGGAGTGCCTGAAGACCCTTTTTTGTTTGGGATATAAGTATAGTATCGTCTGCAAAAAGCAGCGCGGGCACCCTTACACCATTGAGCTGCGGTGAATCATTAACACAAGCATTTAAATAGTCGGGGACATCGTTAATAAACAAGGAAAATAAAGTAGGGGCCAGAACACACCCCTGGCGAACCCCACGTTCAATGGGAATATTGCGGGTCAGCTCACCATTAGGACCCCACCTGACATTTGCAAAATTATCTGCATGTAACTCTACTATTTGTGCTAGGAGGCATCCCGGCAACCCAAGGTCTTGCAGTGTTTTCCAAAGTAATCTGCGTGGGACTAAATCAAAAGCAGCCCTCAGGTCAACAAAGGCTACATACAAATGACCTCTTTTCAGCTGGACATATTTCCAAATCAAACAACAAAAGCGAAAAATTTGATCTGTTGTGCTTGTCTTGCTACGAAAGCCAGCCTGGAATTTGGAAATTATGTTCGTAGCTTCAAGCCAATCGTTGATTCTATACAGAAGATGTTTAGCATACAGTTTTTGAAGAGTGTCCATCAAACTGATTGGCCTGTAGTTAGAGGGTATCATTCTATCCCCCTTTTTAAATATTAGCACGACCTCTGCTGCCCGCCAGCTGTCAGGAAAGTTGCAATTTAGAGATAGGGCATTAAACAAACGGTTCAGATAGGGGGCCCAGACTTCAACCTCATGTTTATAGAGATCCCCCGGTATTCTGTCCGGACCAGGGGCTTTAGAGTTTTTAAGATCGTTAATCGCCCTTACTGTCTCGTCCAGTGTAAAATTAAGCGGCTCAACCGGCCGCGGGGACCTTAGGCTCCATTGGCTATCACTGTCATATTGTTTATAAAGGTTTGTAAAATGAGATACCCAGGTCATTTCATCCAAGAATACATCTTTCACAACTCTCCCAGCATGACCACCATTGGCCACTAGTCTCCAGAAGCCAATATTGTCATTAGTTTTTGCGGCAGATAACATGTCGGCCCAGATCGATTCCTCCCAAAGTTTTTTAGATGTTTCCAACGCACGTTTATACTCCACCCTTGCAACTTTTACTTCTTCTTTGGACTTGTTTTTAATAGCAAACAGTAGGTTTGATTTGGCAGTTCTACACGCGTGGCCATACCATAACTTTCCATGGTTTGCCACCCTTTGGTTTTGCTGCTTCTTTTTAGGCATTTTTGATAAGAGCATTTTTATTTCCGAAAAGAAGATTTTGTGTAGATCAATAAAATGTTCAAAGTGTTCCGGTAGGAAGGCATAGTCAACTACATGTTCAAAAGTTTGTTCAAAGAGAGAATAAACCAGTGATAAGGCTTTGCCATCTGCCAAAACACGCGGCCATCTCACCGCACGTCTATTATTGCTTATGTAGACGTCCTCACATGTGGTGACTTCGGTAGATTCATTTGTAGATAAAGTGATATCACTAACCATGCTCTTATTGATGTAAAGTTCCAAAGGGTAGTGATCACTTTCCCCCCTACTTACTACTTTCAAATCTATCATAAAATGCCATAAACTAAGAGAAACAAGTACAAAGTCTAAGTTGCTATTAGCTTTGGAAAAGGTTGGTTGTTTTTGGAGGTCAGATGGAAGTCGACCATTGCCTGCTCTGAGGCCGTGATCTGCAGAGAGTCTTAAAAGTTGGCTGGCCAATGTCGAATATTTAACAAATTTAGTGGTCTCAAGCTGGGGGATGCTATAGGCTGAGTCCTCATCCTCAAACACTTCAGAAATGCCCAGAACAGGTTCAAAATTGCAGTTTAGGTCTCCTCCTAGAATGACCGGGGTGTCTACAATTATGTTTTTAAGCAGAAGTTCCAGGGCCTCGATTGTTGATGATACTTTCGAGTGGCTGCTTGGTCTATTATAAATATTCACAATGTACCATTCATTGCCACACGATGGGGTTACCCTTAGAGCTAAGATATCCTGGGAACCTGTATCCACAATTTCGACCTGCATGGCTAGGGTGATTTTTAGCCAGATTAATAGACCCCCTGATGGTCTTCCTCGGTCAGACTGAACTGCCTTTGTGCCAAAAGTTTTGTAACCTACCCGATGGGGAACTTCTAAGGCCCAAGTTTCTTGTAGTAGACAAATATCACAGGTGTCAATGTAATTTGCCCACTCAGGGTCTTTTAAGTTCTTATAAACCCCTGCAATGTTCCACGATAAGATAAGTAAACAAGAGTCAGTACTCTGGGTGGCGGGGGGGGGGGATGACTACGCACTGGTTGCACCTAGTGCCTACTTGCAGTGATATTATGTCTTTCTCAGCAGCCTTTGTCTTTTTCCCAACTGCAGTAGTTGGACTCCTATCCCGACCACCCTCAGCTGTATAGCAGCGTGTCTTTCCAGCTCTATAAAGTGGTCCCTTTTTCTGCATCCTACTCCTATTAGGCTGTTTGTCATCATTAAAGTGTGCAACATTTTTTGGTTTAGGGTAACCTTTGCCCAATCTACAAAAATCATCATATAATTCATGAATGCAGTTAGGCATTGTGATAAGTCAATCCACAGCCTCTAAACAGCTAAATCTGTTGAAGGTAGAAATCCCAGACCACATGTTGTAATCACCATGTCCACCCAAATTTGGAGCGCCAGACCACATATTATAATTTCCATACCTAGCCAAGTTTGGGGCATTATCTGAATACTGCTTAACAGGATTCCAATTTTGGCCATGATGGATAGGTCTTGGTGGAGGATAAAAAAATGATAGGGGTCTGGCTTCAATAGGGGGATTCATACCATACGATTTCCAATTGCAGATTTGCTCAGCACTCTGGGGTTCCTCAAAGGATATGACAATACAATCGCCCGTGATTGATTTTGGGGATGGCCCTACCCATGGTACCCTCCTAACCATAAGAATCTTACTTTTCAGGTGGTTGGGAATAGGTTTATATTTGTTTAACCAAAAAATCACTTTATTTTTTAGCGATTGGAAGTTTTCCTCGTATTGACTGTCCAATTCTGGCACCCCTGTGAGAACAGCTACAAATGTACTAGCATCTGGAGGCAAGTCAATATACCCACCTCTAAAATTGTTGCGAGTATGGTTGGACTGGTAGTTTGAATTGTGGGAGGCATTGGTAATAATTTTATCAGGCATGGATTGAATGCCTGCCACACTAATATAGGGATAGGTGGGAATATTAAGTTGAGGTTTATTTAAAATTGGTGTATTATGAATGGAAGAGTGAGAAGATGGGGGAATTTGTGGTAGGGAAGAATTAGTATGTGTTTGGTTTTTCTGCATCGGTTTATTGGTAGTGTTTGCAACTGTAGCCGTGGATGTTGAAGGGATTGGATTTGATTGGATTTTAGTGCTACTTGTTTGAGTAGTATTGGTGTTACTAGCTGTCCCTACCTTTTTTTGCTGCACATCTAATAGCTTAGTATATGGTTCTTTTGATGTGGTCGGGACAAGAACCGGAACTTGCTGGGTGGCTCTAGGCACTTCAATACAATTAAGACTTATACTGGAAAGAGTGATAACACTTTTCTCAACTTCAAGAAGCTGGTTCTCAATTCCAGTTAACCTGGTTTCTAATGGTTTAAGTAATGTCTTAAGCGTCTCCCATACTATTTTTAAAAATTCCTCTCTTCCACCATCTAGTTCTACCATAGCACAAGAAACTCTCTTTCCTTCACTACCTAAGGAGTCAGACTTTTCTAGGGAAATGTGCTCATCTATACTAATGTTGGTATTGTCAGTATTTACTAAATCATGTACAGGGCTCTCGGGTGTTACAGCAGGCATATTAGAAGTCCCACCCTTAATGTTATGACAAAGGTTGATTTTTGCTTTTTTTCTAGCAAAGGCGGTAAGATGTTTACGCTTCCTTTTGTGCTTTGATGGAGCTTTGCCTGGAGATTTTATGGAGCGCTCTGTTTCAACTAGCGACTGACTAGTAGGTACAGGACATGAAGTTAGTATCGTCCCTGCTAATGAATCACTGGACACCCCATCTGGAAGGACTTCGACTTTCTCCTTAGGAGGTATCAACTGAGCTAAGCCTCCTGACTCGGCCCCAGCTGGCAGCTCCTGGGATTTCTGAGTAATAGAAGGAATTAGTTCTTCTACCATCGAGTGTACCTCAGCTACGGCTATAAGTGGTTTTGGACCAGCAATCCGCTCAGGAGTTTTAGATGCGGCAATACTGCCTAGGGAAGATTTTTTCCTAAGCGCAAGTTCAGTTGAAAGCCTCCTAGCACATTCGAGTTCACTTGATACTCTGTGCTGAAGTTTGGTAATTTCATTGTCAATAGAGAGGCTAGTCCTGGTGATAAAGTCATCTAGGGTGCCTGTGGCTTTTTTGGGGATCTTTGTAGCCTTACTCCTAGTTTCACGTGCGGACATTGTGGTGAAGAAAAGTTGTAATCAATGTATAAAATAATTCAAGTATGGTACTATGACTCCAGACAATAGAACCAAGGGAGATGGCCCGGTCCGGTCTCAATCGGTCTCTAACGGCCTAGAACGGCCCTGTCTTTGCCCAGTCTTAGCCCGGGCTGCGTCCCGCGCTGCGGGAGTGGGCAGGTGTTTTGAGGCCTCAGGAGGGCGGGGGGCGGGCCAGCAGGGAGAGCGGACCGGAAGCTCTCCGTCGGTCTAGCAGGGACTTCTGGGAAATGAAGTCCCTGCACGCTCGCAGCCCCGCTGCAGCCACACGCCCAAGCCGCTTACCTCCTTACTGCCTCTGTGCTCCTTCCTCACTGCAGCAGGTTTGCTTCCCTCCACAAACAGACGAAGGGGCACCCGCGCAGCGGGTGCGCCGAGAGGTGGTTGGATGACAGGAAGAGACTTGGTGAGTCGCTCTGGCGTGTTGCTGGCGCTAGTTTCCTCCGTGTAGCGCTTGACGTGGCAAAACAATTATGAACAATGTCCCACTCGCATTTACTGTGGGCAGGTGTTTTGAGGCCTCAGGAGGGCGGGGGGCGGGCCAGCAGGGAGAGCGGACCGGAAGCTCTCCGTCGGTCTAGCAGGGACTTCTGGGAAATGAAGTCCCTGCACGCTCGCAGCCCCGCTGCAGCCACACGCCCAAGCCGCTTACCTCCTTACTGCCTCTGTGCTCCTTCCTCACTGCAGCTGGTTTGCTTCCCTCCACAAACAGACGAAGGGGCACCCGCGCAGCGGGTGCGCCGAGAGGTGGTTGGATGACAGGAAGAGACTTGGTGAGTCGCTCTGGCATGTTGCTGGCGCTAGTTTCCTCCGTGTAGCGCTTGACGTGGCAAAACAATTATGAACAATGTCCCACATATATAGTATAACGAGGCAATAGCAATGCATACAGTAGGCGTGACAAGTGAATGTGCGTAGAAAAAAGGCGTGTACAGAGGCGTGCACTGGAAACGTCACAAAAAAGTGTCATAAGTGGGTGTATACATAGTGAATTCTGCATAGTCAGCTGAAAACTATAACTTGGGTGCGCGCGCAGCTGGTATGACGTGTGATTGACGTGTATATGGAGAAAGCTAAGGGTCTGACTTTTAGCACTAGTAGAAGAGACAGACGTCTGGCATGTCAGATCGACCTGTTCCTATAACATGTCTGATAACTTGTATTTGGGGTAGGTGTAATCTGGAGTAAAAGGTCTCTCGGGCAGAGGCTATTCTATACAGAAAGCATATGTGTCTAAGTGCAAGGCGCAGGGCCATGGGCCTACCATGGTAACGGGAGCTATGGATTTCATGAAGGAGACGGGGAGGCTTGGCCCTTTGCTCTGCAGCCGGGGAGCTGTTTACCTAAATCACTAGACAGGAATGTGTTTTCGAGGAGGCTGAGCTGGCTACACTGATAACTTGAAGGCAAAATACTGTTTGGCAGGCAGGCCAGGCCGAGCCAGGCACCGCTTCGCTTGGCAGGAAGTAAGGCAGAGGTCAGGGATGCACCTCATCTCCACGTTGCAGCTTTCGGAGACAGAGACAGAAAGTGGTTCAATGACAGGAATCGGGGCCTAGCTCGGCAGAGCCAGGAAAACGTGAAAGTGCACCATGTAAAGACGGTGGCACGGCATAGTTAGGAACGGAATTATCAATCCAGTCATGGTGGATCTGATAGAGGACATGTTAACGTTGGACGCAAATGTATTTGCGTCTTCAGATTCGGTTGCGGAGAGAAGTTACATGCACTTTTAACTCGTACATGGAGACGATGGGGTACTCGTTAGGGGACATACCTGACCATAAAAATTTCAATTACCTCATTCCCTCCTTGTCCCCTACGGACCCATTAGGATATATCTATTTTCATGAGACCATCTATCTGTTCATATAACCTCATCTGTTCTTCTTTCTTTAATCGGGAATGGGAACGTGAACTCGAGCGGGGAATACAAGCTGTGGCGCACAAGCCGCAAATCGCTGGCCCACATTGAAGACATAAACAACAACTGAATACTATGGCCAATATAATCCCTAGGAATGACAATAGCTTCCATCCCCAGGCTGTTATTATACTCCAGAGCCAACCGGACCAAGTCCAGGAGCCTGGATTCTGATGTATCTGATGGGCAATTTCGTGAAGTCTGGTGATGGCCTTATAGACTGATGGCGCGTTATTAGGAATAAACACGCAACAACTGGATCCGATGACTCTACAAGCTCCGCCCCTATCGGCCAGGATGACGTCAAGGACAAGGCGGTTCTGAAGAACAACAAGTCTCATAGCAGACTGCTCCTCTGTTAAGTTGCCCAAAGCTGAAGTAGTCTCATTCACTACTGCTTCAAGAATTCTGGTTAATTTGCGTATCAGTTTACTATTGGAGACAGTACCTAAATAAGGAAAAAATCCTTTATTGAAATCTGTATATTGTTCCCATGCGGTTTCAGTTAGATCAACTAATGGAAGATTTCTCTTGTGCCTAACAAGATTGAGGCGGGAATTCCTGTGATAATCAGATGGGGCTAGGAAAACTGGTGGCAATAGGAATGCAATGAAACAGGTACCATCCCAGTCTAGAGGTAAACGTACATAAGCTGTATGACCACAAATGAAATAGGAATGTCGGGAAGCTTTGAATGTAGACTTGCCCTCATCACTAAATTCGACCACAGTAGTACAGTCACTATGGCCTAGATGTACTGAACCATTCTTTCTGACGCATAATACACCTTTAGCTGGTAAAACTGATATAAATGGCAAGTCTGGACTAGTTTCTGACTGAACATTTAGAATCATGAGGTTGAGTGTAAAATTGCCTAATCCATACACTTCATTTTCTAGGTCGGTCCCTGTCATTTGTGGAAGACCGTCTTCATCTGGGAAACATGCTTTGTTCATGACTGTGTTCAGGTTCCCCCATATCCATTTGCCTTGGGAAACCCTTGATTCAGTGTCTAAAGAAGATATTAAACTAAACCATGCACCACAGGAACCATTATGTGTAAACGGGTAAGGAAAGAGGGGCAGAGCTCCCTTGTAGTTCTGATAGGGAGGGAGTCGGCCACATATCCAACAGTTAGTAGCATTGTTGATCTGGTGTGAATGGTGTAACATACGAATGAATGTATTGTTGCGCAGCGCAAGTCGATAAGACAATTCGTGTGGGGGTAGTTCACTAAACGTGTGCTCTGCAGTATCATTAGAAAAAGAATGTGCAATCGGAAAATACATATACAACATCAAACTGATGCAAATTAACGTAAGACTCAGAAGAAACATAATAATCAGGGTGCAGATGCACCTGCTATGGAGATTTTTGCAATAATGTTTTCTTTTCAGGATCTCCTGTCCATCTCTCTCTCTATTTGGGTCTAACTTGTACATTGTCAGAAACTGCCTAACCGCTTCACCCAGGAGGGGACTTAAACAATTAAACTGTCTGACTTACTTGACCTCAACTTCATGCGGAACTCCTGCTGAGGAGTTTTCTCTACCAGGGGGAGTTTAGTATCAGTCTTTGGAATGTGGCAGGGCTGGGAATCAGTCTTTGGCGGAAGTCCATAGAAGCGTTTCACGTGACTCGAGTGGAGCCAGTTTTTCCTCCCCTCCAACTTGACGGCAGTCCTGGTTGTTAACAAAACGATCTTCGGCTCCTTCCAGCGGGGCTCCAGAGGACTTGACCTGTCGAAATTCCAGACTAAAACCACATCACCGGTGACCAGCTCGTGCGGTTTCACCTCGGTGTTGTCTGGAAAAGCTGCTGCAACCTGTGAACGACATGATTGTAGTGCAGACATCAAGGAAGCAAGGTAATCTGTCAGCATAGTACTTTCAACATCAGTGATTTTTCTCGGTAGAGGCGTCCCCCAGATATTAGGAGGTCTACCGAAGACCACCTCATACGGGGATAGCCCTGTCCTAGAATGGGCTACCATTCGCATATAAAAAAGAGCAACAGGTAAAGCTACTATCCAATCTACGCCTTTCTCTTTACACACCTTGGCAAGACGAGTTTTCAGAGTCTGATTATGACGCTCCACGAGACCTGCTGCCTCGGGATGTCGGACGCAGTGGAATTTCCACTGATATCCCAAAAGAAGGGAGACCTGCTTCATGAGTTCGGACGAGAATGGCTGACCATTGTCCGAGTACACGACACGGGGCAAACCGTACCGCAGGAAGAATTCACGAACCAACTGCTTGGCAGTGGTCGGAGCAGTGTAATCTGGGACGGGATATGCTTCTGTCCATCGGGATAGGGCACATACAACTACAAGGACATATTTAAAACCTCTTCATCTGTCCATCTGGATATAATCCATCTGGAGGGCTTCAAAAGGATGGTCGGGAGGATGAAATCCACCCTGTCCTACGGGAACACCTTTTCCTGGATTGAACTGATAACAGATCATGCAGGTACGCACTTTCTGTTTTGCTGCTGCTCGTAAATGTTTGTTAAACCAGAGGTTCTGTAAACTGTCTAACATGGCTTTTTCACCTAAATGTGCTGGACTGTGTGCAGTGTTGATAATAACTTGAACCATAGAGTCGGGGAGAAACCATGTGGTCTTTCCCTTCGTCATCCATCCCTGTTCAGTCTGGACCCCTCCTTGTTCAGCCCATTTCTTGAGTTCGTCTGGAGTAGCATGTGTCTGTATGTCAATGACATCTAGTGCGGGGTCCCTGACTGTCATGCTATGTGTCGGTGATGATACGTCAGTCTTTGTCATATCAGTCGTATGAGTATGAGTCTGTGCTGTATGTTTCGCTGTCCGATCTGCAAAGTCGTTACCCTGGGAAATTTTGTCTGTGACCTTTGTATGTGCTTTACACTTCATGATGGCTATAGCTGTAGGCAAATGTATTGCTTCCAACAGTGCTTGAATGAGGGGACCATGTTGGATTTTGGCTCCGTGAGAGGTCAGAAAACCTCTTTCTTGCCAGAGGACACCGAAGTCGTGTACGACTCCAAATGCATAACGTGAATCGGTGTATATGTTTACTTTAAGGTTCTTGGCTCGTATGCAGGCTTGGGTCAGAGCAATGAGCTCTGCTGCTTGGGCTGACAGGGTGTCAATGCGATGTGTTTCTAAGACTTCAGTTTCAGTGGTCACTGCATATGCGGCCACTAGCTCTCCTGTATTTGTTCTCATACATGAACCATCCACATAAAGTGTCAGGTCTGGATCGGGTAAGGCCACATCTGTCAAGTCTTGTCTGGGTTTCGTGATTGTATCAATAACCTCCACGCAGTCATGTGGAGCAGGATCTGTTATGCTCAAAGGTAAAAGTGTAGCAGGATTCAGTGTATTGCAACGTCGGATTTCTATGTGTGGTTGGAATAATGTCAGTTCATAACCTGTCAGTCGTGCTATAGTCAAGTGTTGAGTCTGTGTTCTGTTTAGGAGAACTTCCACAGAGTGTGGAACCTGTACTGTCAATTGATGTCCCAATACAATGGAATCACTTTGTCTGATTGCTAGAGCTGTTGCTGCAACTGATTTTAAGCACGCAGGCAAGGCCTGGGCTACTGGATCTAATGTGCTCGAAAAATAAGCACACGGTCTGTGTTTGTCTGCTTGAAGCTGAGTGAGAACCGACAACGCTGTGCCATCGCGTTCTGTGACAAAAAGCGTAAAAGGTTTACTATAACATGGTGTTGCTAAAACTGGTGCTTGACATAAGGCTTTCTTTAATTCGTCAAAAGCTTGTGTATGTTCCTGAGTCCATGGGAGGACAGCCGAAGCCGCTGCCTCTTGTGTTGTCAACTGGATAAGTGGTTTAGCTAGAAATGCGTATTGGGGAATCCATTGTCTGCAATAAGAAGTGAGTCCAATAAAGGCTCGTACTTCTTTCTGTGTCTTGGGTTGTGGAAGTTGAGCAATTAACTGTATACGATCTGGTGTCAGCTGTCTCCCCTCTTTGGACAGCAAGTGCCCAAGGTACACCACTTGCTGGGCACAGAATTGCAGCTTCGAGGGAGACACCTTGTGTCCCTTGTCCGCCAGGAAAAACAAAACTGTCAGTGATGCTTGTTAACATTCTGGTTCACTTCGGGCGGTGATCAATAGATCATCGACGTACTGGAGCAGGGCAGTATTAGGAGGCATGTGAATATTGTCAAGTTGTCGTTTCAATGCTTGGCTATAGATGCTGGGGCTTTCTGTGAATCCTTGAGGGGCGCGTGCAAATTTGAAGCTTCGGCCATTTAAACAGAATCCGAAAAGATACTGGCTTTCCGGATCAATGGGGACACTAAAGAAGGCGTTCTTAAGATCGATTACAGTAAAGAACGTCGCCTCTGAATCAATAGCTGTCAATAGAGAAGAGATGTCTGGGACCACAGGATACTGTGGTACAATGCATCTATTCAATTCACGTAAATCAATCACCAGTCGATAAACTGGAGGTACATTTGGATCAGTGCGTTTAAGAATCGGAATGATAGGGGAATTACAAACATTGGAGTCGGTTTCTACAACCACTCCTTGTGCAATGAGCTCGTCAATGATTTTCAGTAAAGCCACTACAGCATCAGGTGGTAACTTGTATTGTCGGATTCGGGGCAGTACAACTCCTGGCTTGAGTGTGACACGGTATGGTGTAATGTGCATACAACCCACATCAGTGGGGCCTTTGGCCCATAAATGTGCAGGAACATTCTGTAACCTGGGATCAAAATCTCTCAACACATAATGGCCCTTGAAATCACGAAGGAACAGCCTTACTCCTTCCGGAGAACAACAAATTACAGCTCCTAGAGCTTTCAGAGTTTTTATACCAAGCAAGTTTTCTGGACATGATTTCGTAAGTAACAAATCAGTAGTACGAGATAACGGACCAACTGCAAGGGGAACAGGTTTCGATACTTCGTTAACAATGGGCTTTCCTGAAAATCCAAGGGAAACATTCTGTGAGCCTGAGAGGGGTGCCCCTGGGACCTCGTCGTGACTGATGGTAGTTCTGCTTGCCCCTGTGTCAATCAAAAACTTTCTATCCTTCCCTAATACCTGACTATGTACATAAGGACCCTCTTGATCTACAGGAACTTCGATAAGAGGCAAGCCAACCTCCCTCTCTAGGCTGTTTCATGTGTACTGCTGATAATCGGGGTAATCAGATTGGGCATACTGGTACATCTGTTGTGTTACATGCTGAGTCGCGGCAATGGGTTGGGGCTGTGGTACCGCTACGGTCTGTTGTGGTACATGCATAGGTTGCATGTTCTGTGGAGCATGCTGTTGGGCCTGGTCCTGTCTGGGCGGACGTGGTCTCTCTTTAGTTTTACCTGTGGCGATATTGTGTTTCAGAACTGTACATTCGTTTACATAGTGACCTGGCTGTTTACAATAGTTGCATGTCCCTTTAACGGGAGCCGCCGAATTATTTGACTGTGTCGCGCCCTTTTTCTGACCATCAGCTGGAACTGACTGAGCGCAACTAACATTTTCATTTTTGTGTCTTTCATACGTCTCTGTTCGTGATCATGTTCCTCCCTAATTCTGTTCTGGTGATATTGCAACATTTGTAACATTTGGGATGGCGTATTTGCTTGCCATGTGCTCTCGACTTTCAATACACGGTTCTTAACCTGGGGCAATGAATTCTCAACCAATTTGGTTACAAATAGATTTGGATATGACTCGCTACTTGTTTTCAGGCCACTATTAATGATAAAACATTTCTCGAATCTGGAATAAAAATCACTAGTGTCTTCGTCAGGCTTCTGTTTACAGGCTGAGATTGCATCCCAATCCTCCTTTTTAGTTGTCAACAATCTTGGCAGAACCTGTACTAATAATCCTGGTAACGCTTTAGTCTTCGCTCCAAGCCCTAAACCTGGGGTTCGACCAGTTTCTTCGTCTTCTAATTCAGTCCAATTGATCTTTGTATCTCCCACCTCCCAATCTTTTTCTTTGAGTTTTTCGTAAGTACCGACAGGCAATAACACTTTTAGAATTTTCATAATATCGGGATATGTATAATCTCCCATGAGTAACATGTCTTTTATTTCACGGTGAAACCCAGCTGGATCTTGATCATGACTAGGCACTATTTTCTTCATTTCCAATAATTCCATTTTAGTTATGGGCGTATATACATACACGCGTTCAAATGTATTGTCTTGTTTCCGGATGGGGTGTACTTCTCGTAAAGGGTTCTGTCTGTCTAGGTGAAAAGGATTGTTTACTGGGGGTGGAACAGGCACAAAACGTGGGGTCAAGAATGTTCTGTATTTGTGACGTTGTTCGAGAATTACATTAATCAAATCAGTACCTAGGCCTCTCCATCTATGCAGGAGTAAGTCTTGTAATAGATTATACAACGGACCTGGATCGGATTGTTGATTCTCGTACTGTACAATAAGATGTTGGGTCATGTAAATACCTGCTAGTCGCTGTTCCTTTGGACTAAGACTTAAAAACATTTGTACTACTAAATCATCTTGATACATACAGACAGACGCGGCGATCCAGGCTGCCTATGTGTTATTTATGCTTTGTGTTGGAACTAGCTGACTAAATAGCTTTTTATCGCGGCTCCTCCGCATTTACCGCTGTACATGTTTTTATTGCTATCGTCATTGTTATAACGGCAACTGGCTTTTGTTGTTGCTCTCTGTGGGCATTCTCACCTGTTGTTTCCCTCGCTCCTGACCCCGGTCCGCCCCGGCTGAGTGCCGTTTGTGCGGAGGGTCGTACGCTGGAGCGCCATAGCCCGCATTCCTCTTCCCCACTTCCGCCCTGACGCACCCAGCGCAGGTTAGCGGTATAGTGGTTTCACGCCCTCGTCATATGAAATGACGGCATGGCGGAAGCGCAGCGGACGTGCGCAGCGGGAGCGCCGACTTCGCGCCGAAGTCAAGCCAAAGTCCTGCCCGTCTGCGCCCGTCCGCGGCCGGCTGCGTCCTGCGGCCCTTCACTCTGCCCAAACATACAGGTACTCGCCCGCGGACATGCTTTCCCTTCAACACCCTGTCCCCCCTGCCACCCGAGGCCATCAGGCGGGCTCATGAGTGCGGCATTTCCACCACCCCCTGTCTGGTTCTCCCTCCCCTGCCTGGACCTGTTCCCTCCCATGTTCTCGCTAACTCCCCATCACCTATACCCGTCAGTTGCACTCTCACCATCCTTTACTTGAATATGCGCTCCTTGGTGAAACACCAACTAGAAATCTACTGTTTACTAGAAGATACTAATGTAGACATTCTCTTCTTATCTGAGTCTTGGCTGACGGAGGACTCTGCACCCGATATTCTGGCCGCCCTCCCCATCGGCTATTACATTCTTCATGTTAATCGCCCCGGGGGGCAAGCTGGCGGAGGAGTAGCAGCTATTATTCGCAAGGAACACGTATTTTCTACCCTAAACTGCACTCCATTCCCAATTCTCAAACCCTCGTCATCCAGCTTCGCTCAACCACTACCTCCCTTATCTGTGTCCTCATGTACAGACCTCCCACCTACATGCCGGCTTTTGCTGAAGCTGTTGGGGAACTTCTCTCCCAGCTTCTTATAAATCACTCCAGAATCCTTATCTTGGGAGATTTTAATTACTGGCCCACTGACCCCCAAGAATGCCGACTTTCTAAGCTGTTCTCAGACACCCTCACTAGCCTGAACTATCAGCAACTGATTTCTGCCCCCACCCACTGTAAGGGTCACATACTCGACCAGGTTTGGACTGCCAACCTCGATCATTCTCCTCCATCGATCACCCCAGGCACCTGGTCAGACCATTACTTTGTCTCTTTCACCATTGATCTTCCCAGTTTTTCTCGCCCCCCGCGCCCCGCTAGCATCACAGCCCGCAACTGGAAGAATGCCGACATGTCAATACTCCATTCCCTTCTGGCGACTTCAGCCCCTTCAGCCTCAGAATCTGTCTCGGACCAAGCCTCCGCTCTCGAATACTGGGTGAAGACAGCTGCTGATTCTGTAGCCCCTCTAAAGGCTATTAAAGTCTCACGCCCCCACGACGCCCAGCGCTGGTTCACGGACCAGCCGAAACTAGACAAATTGGCTCTTCGGCAGGCCGAACGGCGCTGGCGCCACAAATATGACCCAGCACTCAAGACTGAATTTACAAGCCTACTTAGCAAATACAAATCCTCCATTCTAGAGGCTAAGACTTCCTATTTCTCTGGTAAAATCCTGGCGTCGGCTTCAAAAGCCAAAGACATCTTTTCAATAGTCAACGAGCTCTCCCTTCCCGATCGTGTCACCCTCCCACCTGTTCCCACTCAGGCTTTGTGTGATGAGCTCAATGCTTTCTTTCAAGATAAGATCTCCACCATTAAAAATAATATCTCTCCACCTTCCCCTTCCAAATCACTTCCCCTCCCCCCGGAAAACTCTCAGAAATTTCTATCCTTCCCTCCCATTTCCATCACCGAATTCAACAGTCTTCTTCACAAAGTTAGCTCCGGGTCCCCAAAGGATTGCTGCCCCCCACACATTTTCAAAGAAATCTTTATGCACTGCCCTGACCCCGCTCTAGCCCTTCTCAACTCCTCTTTAACATCAGGCGTCGTCCCTGAAGCTTTCAAGCAGGCGGTAGTGTTACCCATCCTGAAAAAGCCCAGTGCAGACCCCCTAGTGCTAAGCAACTATAGACCGATTTCCCTTCTCCCTTTCTTGGGAAAGATCTTAGAGACCTACGTCACTAAATGCTTGAGCACTTTTATTGAGTCTTCTTTCTTCCTTGATCCCCAGCAGGCGGGCTTTCGCCCCCTGCATTCTACGGAAATGGTGATTGCAGCTGTGATGGACACACTTCGAACTGGAGCTGACAACAATATCTCCCAGGCCCTTGTATTGTTAGACCTGTCGGCGGCTTTTGACACGGTCGATCACACTATCTTGATCGACCGTGTCAGAAACGCCGGCATTCGGGGCACTGCCCTCGACTGGGTTCGATCCTTCTTGCAGGACCGCTCCCAGGCAGTCCACCTTTCCACCTTTTCTGCTTCTTCTCTCCCCCTCACTTGTGGTGTTCCCCAGGGTTCGGCTCTCTCTCCCCTCCTTTTTAATTTGTATATGCAACCACTCATGGCTTCTCTCCGCCATTCTTCTGCTACAATATACAATTATGCCGACGATTTACAACTGATTTTTCCCCTGGACACTACACCTTCCTCTCGCCTCAACTTCCAAACAACCATGTTACTCATCTCGGACTGGATGGCTCACAGCCAGCTCAAGCTGAATCCGTCTAAAACGGAACTTGTCCTGGTGGGCGGTCCTTCCAATCCTTGGGATGACAACTATTGGCCTCCCTCTCTGGGCCTCCCCCCCTGCCCGGTCAGCTCTGTGAAAAGCCTAGGAGTGATCATCTCGGAGGATCTCTCCATGAAACCTCAGATCTCTGCGGTAACATCATCCTGCTTTTTCCAGCTACGCAGGATCCGCAAGATCTGTAGATTTCTAACCAGAGAGGCACTCATTCTAGTAATACTGGCTCTGGTCATCTCCAGAGTTGACTTTGCCAACATTCTGTATGTGGGGATTCCTGCCTATCAGCTTCATAAACTTCAGCTGATCCAGAACCAGGCAGCACGCCTGGTGTACCACCAACCCAAACACCAGCATGTCTCCCCCCTTCTGAGGAGCCTTCATTGGCTCCCAGTGGCTAAACGATGCTCCTTTAAGCTAGGCTGCACCCTATTCAAATCTTTGCATGACCAGGCCCCTGTTTTCATTTCCTCCAAACTCAAGCGTTACTCTCCAATCCGTAATTTACGGTCCTCTGCCAACAATCTCCTTTGCATTCCATCTTTCCGCCGTAAAAAACATGGAGGATCATGCTTTTCTTTCTTAGGCCCCTCCTACTGGAATTCCCTCCCTTCTTCCTTTCGCCATCTTACCTCATATGAGCTGTTCCGCAAAACCCTCAAAACACACTTTTTCAGGGTGGCTTCTGAGTAACTCTCCTGCCCTGGCTAGCTATGTTTGTTATGAGCGCCAAGAAACCGTCTCGGTGTACGTGCACGGTATAAATTTTTTAACATAACATAACATAACATAACATACTGTCATCCCCGGCCCATTGCACTGCGGACCGGGCTAGTTCCTGATCACGCAAGGTAGTGAGTTCATGATAACCTACTCTTTCTTTCAGGCTTCTATCAGTAACTTGGAAAACATGTTCAAGGGAACATTGCTCTGGAATTGGGGAAAGGTGGCGAATGGGTCTGTCAAAGGGCCTATCAAGGGAATACTGTTTAGGGAGTTTCGCCCTACCTACGTAAGCTATCGTGCCTGGGGGCACTTGGGTCGTTGCTGAATCTTCTGGTTCTTCCTCCTCTGAGGTGGCTTTATCGTCTTACTCGAGAGACTTATCAGTTTCTCGTCTGGCATGTATTGCTACAATCTCCTTACGGATCTTTCTAGTCATGGCCACTATACATTTCTCTTTGTCATGTTTGCCTTCGGCAATATTCTGACTCCATCTCGACAAACCCTCCATCTCTTCCTGCGAGAAACCTGGCTGGTCCAGGACCCTTATCAAACTATTAATCAGAAATCGCATTATCAATCCCTTTGTCTCAACTTTCTCGTGTGCCATAGCTTCGCGAACACATTTTTGCCCTTCACCTGTTCTAACAAAGTGATATATGTTGTCTAGATGTTCTGGCATGTCTGGTAATAACATCAGATAATCTGTAACACGACGTAGTCGTAGTGAGGCTAACGCCATGGGTCTTGTCTTGCCAGGTACCGGGTCGTATCTGCAATCTGCCATCTCTTTAAGGTATTCGACTGGGTTTGCTTTGGGTGTACGCGACATGGCTATTTCTCTCATTGTCACTCGACGTAAGGGTGGCGGAGTATGATAGGGACCTCCCGAAGCGCCTCCTGAGGCACCCCCTGAGGCGGAACCATGAGCATGACTTGTTGTCAATGGGTGCGGGTGTGGAATATTTACCGGGGACGACTGACTCCGAGTCGCATCTGTACCAAAAGGGTTATTAGGACCAAGAGTAATGGGGCCAGCAGGGGAAGTGACACTAGGTGCGGGAAGTGGATGACGTGGAGGGGTCGTGGACTGATCAGCAGGGACCAGCAGTGGCAGTTGTCGGGGTATATTGGCATATGCAGGAGCTTCACCATCTAAATAGGAAGAAAGGAAGCTATCTGCTGCGGTCTGTTTAGGACGTACTTTGGTCGGAACCAATGGAGGGGGCAGATCATTCGGTATTTCCGAAGTCGCTTTGGGCCCTCGGCCAGAACTGGATACAGTCCTGTTATAAGAGCATTACTCTGTCTTTCATGTTGTTCGGTTGTAACTCGCTGTCCCTCTTCCAGTAGATCTTTTTCTTTAGCTTTTTCGGAATCTTCTCTACTCTTTTCTGCTTTTCTGAGTGCTTTCTCTGTCCGTCTATGTGATTCTTTGCGCCACAATTCAATGGCATCTTTCTGTGATTGTCTGGCTTTCTTTTTCCATAACGCTTCTTCTACTCTCATGATGCACTTGGCATCCCATGTCCCTGTAACGGGCCATCTCTGATTCTCTGCCAGGTCTTTGGTGTAATCCACCCATAAGTCTAGGTACAGTATGGCATCTAAGCCATGTTTATGGTACATAAAATGTCCAGGAGTATCCCTAGGATGGATGGGAACTGCTTCTTCAAGTATCCCTTTCCTAGTTCCTATCTGTCGTAACTTCGAGAACAAAGGCATTGTTACCTCTAAAGTGGACGTAAGACACAATGAACACAGTAAAATATGCAAACAATCACTCATACCACGACATTAAACACATTGAAACATTTCGAACAGATATTGACTACCCACGAATCCTATAACGAAAACAAAACTGAATCGTTGAATACTAGAATTACTTGATGTACTGCTAAACAGCACAGATACACTGCTAAAACAGTGCAGACCGGATCTGTGTACCCAAACCCGTCTTGACCGGATACAAATTAATGCACCCGTCTTGATGCGTCCCCAGCAACGGTACTCACCGGGAAGCACGGAACGGAAGGCCTCGGAAACTCGACTGGACTGGACCGCTACGACGTCGCTGCTGCGCACTACGCATGCGCTTCGACGCTTCGGACAGGTGGGCCTCTGGACACCTCGGACACTGTTCTCTCGGCTGGGCTCTGGTCGGGATCCTCCGCACTCCTCACCGCCTCGTCTGAATGTCGATCGCAGTCTCCGTCACCTCCGTAGGCCTGAAGGAGATACAGGAAATCCTGCAGATGCGCATAGATGTCTGTCACGGCTGTGGCAGGGGGCAAGGCCTGCGACGCATCTCCGGCGCGTGGGGTGGGGGTGGGGTCCCTATTCGGGCGCCAAATTATGTGGTAAATATAATTTACCGTATACTTATTTTCCGCATAATTACAAGTAAAAGAATAGCTCAATAAAAATGAGAGGTAGAGTCCGGGGTGTCTGAGTCTTTAAGGGCTTTAATTCAGAATGACTCGAGCCATGGAAATCAATTCCATCAATACAAGGGTTCGGGGGTATATGCAATGATGGCAAAAAGATGTCAACGATTTATTAACAGTACATGACATATATAGTATAACGAGGCAATAGCAATGCATACAGTAGGCGTGACAAGTGAATGTGCGTAGAAAAAAGGCGTGTACAGAGGCGTGCACTGGAAACGTCACAAAAAAGTGTCATAAGTGGGTGTATACATAGTGAATTCTGCATAGTCAGCTGAAAACTATAACTTGGGTGCGCGAGCAGCTGGTATGACGTGTGATTGACGTGTATATGGAGAAAGCTAAGGGTCTGACTTTTAGCACTAGTAGAAGAGACAGACGTCTGGCATGTCAGATCGACCTGTTCCTATAACATGTCTGATATCTTGTATTTGGGGTAGGTGTAATCTGGAGTAAAAGGTCTCTCGGGCAGAGGCTATTCTATACAGAAAGCATATGTGTCTAAGTGCAAGGTGCAGGGCCATGGGCCTACCATGGTAACGGGAGCTATGGATTTCATGAAGGAGACGGGGAGGCTTGGCCCTTTGCTCTGCAGCCGGGGAGCTGTTTACCTAAATCACTAGACAGGAATGTGTTTTCGAGGAGGCTGAGCTGGCTACACTGATAACTTGAAGGCAAAATACTGTTTGGCAGGCAGGCCAGGCCGAGCCAGGCACCGCTTCGCTTGGCAGGAAGTAAGGTAGAGGTCAGGGATGCACCTCATCTCCACGTTGCAGCTTTCGGAGACAGAGACAGAAAGTGGTTCAATGACCGGAATCAGGGCCTAGCTCGGCAGAGCCAGGAAAACGTGAAAGTGCACCATGTAAAGACGGTGGCACAGCATAGTTAGGAACGGAATTATCAATCCATTCATGGTGGATCTGATAGAGGACATGTTAACGTTGGACGCAAATGTATTTGCGTCTTCAGATTCGGTTGCGGAGGGAAGTTACATGCACTTTTAACTCGTACATGGAGACGATGGGGTACTCGTTAGGGGACATACCTGACCATAATAATTTCAATTACCTCAGTCGCAGAGCCCAGCGTCGCCCACTCACCTGGTCGAGGTGACTTCGCCCCGTTCCATCCTGGTGCCCACACAATCACTGGCTAGTGATTAAGAACTTGGTCCCCTCTGCTTTCAGGTGTCATCCATCTTCGATCCAGGCTTGGATCACTTCGAACAATCTTCACTGGTCGCCTGCCAGCAACTTCTTTCTTCAGGCTCCTGGTTCGTCAACGAGGATTCCCGACGTCTTTTCAGACCTATGCAGCTGCAGCCCCTGGGCTAGGTAACTTCGGCATTTCGGTGCCCCAGCATAGCCTCACTATCCAAGGGTCCAGATCCACTGTCGTTTTCGATCTACCTTATCGGGTTCGCCCGAGAACACTAACTTTGCCTTTACTAGCTCCAAGAGACTTTGTCCCGCATCCCGCGTGAGAGTGCACACTCTGCACCCGAGTCCCCTAGGCCTCCTACTAGTAATCTGAAGGTTCAGTAACGTAGTCCTAGCGATTCCAAAGCCTATTAGTACAGTACTTACCTGCTAGTAATTTCGCATTCCACTTCCATAGTATATGGTTTTTCGTGCCCCTCGGGCATTTGTGTAAATTGTGCAACTTAAAGTATTTTCGTAAGAGTTTTGTTGTGTGCTTAGTACCCTGTCCTCATAAAGAGTACAGGGCTGTTGTGATCTAAATAAATACACTGTTTATTTTCATAACACTTGTGTGGTGTCCTTTCACTTGGTGTTCAAGGGGTATATGTGATGGTATAACAGCTGGCTTAACACGCCCTCTAGAGTTTAGCCCGAAGACTGCTCGTATCCACGCTACTAGGATAGCTGGTCTATAAGGTTGACTTACAACCAATCATCAATAAGGGTTGTTTGGACTGATGCATAGTGATCACTAGAATAGTGAGCACTGCATATCAGGCCAACTTCTCACATGGGCGAGCAGTAAGGCTTTGACCCGAAGATAAAGGACAAGTCTTCCGGTATCTCTGGACTGAGCAAACCGCATATCACCAAAGCACCAAAGCACTGAGCACAACCTACTCCCTAAAAGACCTCTGCACTGACCACCCCCATGCCGAAGGAAAAGGCATCGGATCCGAAACATTCAGAACCGAAAAAGATATACGCCTCCACATAGAAGCCAGAAGACCCACAAACACCTTCCAAGGCTCTGGAGCAGAAATCCAAACCTCACTCTGACCCGAAAAAATCTAGAGAAGAGGAAGAACTTTTTTGACCGGATCCTATCGATCCAAAACACAAAAAAAACCTCCACATAGACCCTAAAACAGGACATTTGTCTACTGTTCCACACAACAAAAGGAAATTAAACACTCCAGGCATTCCTGCCGTGCCTGTAAAGGACTGTGCTACTTCACCTTTACAACCCTCTTCTCCTGTTCTTCCTACTAACCCTGTTTCTCCTCCACACTCTCCTATACTTCCACCAAACTCGCCACTACCACCCGGTGATGATTATGATTATGAGGATGGGGCACACAACACTGACCCTTTAATGACCCTGATAATGATACAGACGTACCACAGGATGATTGGGACGATTATGATGACCAAGTAGATCCTCCAGACTGCCCTAATCCTCATGCATATCCAAGAAAGCCATCTCCCCCAGATGACAATATTGGTTTTAATCAGCTTGTAAATAGGGCAGCTCAGTATCATTGTGTCCCAATGCATTCGGACGCTGCAGAGGAGGACTTTCTCTGACACCTGCCAATGTTAAAAGGTGTCATTAAACATGCCCCCGACATATTCAAGGACCCTGTTAGGACTAGAATTCTTAATCCAAGAATTGACAAAAAATATAAACCTGCTCCCAGTGATCCCACCTACATCAAAGGTCAACTCCCTTTAGATTCCCTAGTGGTAACTAACGCTAGAAAACAAGGAGTCTAAATTATTAGATACTTCTGGCAAACGAATTGCTACCCAAGTAGCTAATAATTGGCGGATAGCCAACACACAAGCATTACTTGCTAGGTATATTAGGGCTCAGTATGACCAACTTGAAACCCTATTGCCACATTTACCTGATCAATACAAGTTGTCAGAAAAGATTTACCTAATCAATATAAGACCAAGGCTAATGATTTCATTCAAGAGGGCAAATGAATAACTAATGCATCAATCAAATGTGCCCTTGATGCAGCAGACACCGCCTCTAGGGCCATTAACACTAGCGTGTTACTCAGACGACATGCCTGGTTTTGCAGTTCTGGCTTCAAAAAAGAGGTACAAACAACTACCCTCAATCAGCCGTTAAATCCGCAACAACTTTTCGGACCGACTGTAGACCCCGCGCTAGAAAAAATGAAAAAGGACACAGACTGCTAAATCCATGGGAGCATTGCAGTCTCCATCCCCACGTGGTTCCTTTCGACGCTCCATCTATAGGGGAGCATCGAAAAATATCAATGCAGACACTGCTTCATTAAAAAAAAAATACACAGACATCTCCAACAGGGGCTTTTTTAGAGGTGGATACAGGGGAAATAACAAAGGGAGAGGCAGAAGTAACAACAACACTCGCACCTCCCCCATTAATAAGTAATGACTTACCTCCACTCCCTCCAGAACATTCCACTCCCGTCGGAGGGAGACTATCACAGTTCCTACCTGTCTGGAATTTCATCACTACAGACAAGTGGGTAAGACAAATTATCCAGTATGGTTGCTGCCTAGAACTTTCTGCTACTCCACCAAACATACCACCCAAACAGCACTCAATTTCCAGGGAACATCTAACCCTCCTTAAACAAGAGGTTCTTTCACTGCTTCAAAACATGCAATAGAACCAATTCCCATACCACATCAGTGAACAGGGGTTTCCTCCCTGTATTTCCTAATCCCCAAATAAGACGGGACCCTAACGCCAATACTGGACCTCAGACCTCTCAATTTGTACATACAATCAGATCATTTTCACATGATCATTCTTCAGCAAATTCTTCCATTGCTTCAACAATGCGATTTCCTTGCCACACTAGATCTCAAGGACGCCTACTTCCACATTCCCATACACCCTGCTCACAGAAAATACCTGAGGTTCACAGTAGACGGCCAGCACTATCAGTTCAAGGTCCTTCCATATGGGGTGACCACATCACCCAGGGTGTTCGCAAAGTGCCTTGTAGAAGTAGCAGCACACCTGAGAAGACAGCAAATCCATGTATTTCCATTCTTGGACGACTGGCTGATAAAAGACAACTCGTACAATCAGTGTGTTCATCACACTTATCAAACAATGCAGCTGTTACTCAACTTGGAGTTCACACTAAACTACACCAAGTCACACCTTCAACCCTCCTACATACATCAGTATCTAGGAGCCACAATAGGTACTTGCAAATCTCTAGCATACCCCAATCCAGCCAGGATAGCCTGCATGCAAACCCTCAAACACAAGTTTCAGCCCCAACACTCTCTCTCAGCACGAGTGTTTATGCAACTCATAGGAATGATGGCCTCTTGCATTTTCCTTGTACCTCTTGCAAGACTTCAGATGCGCCCTTTACAAGAATGCTTAGCACATCAGTGGATTCAGGCTCAAGTACAACTTACAGATATGGTGTTCATGGACATCCGCACACATCGCTCTCTGCAGTGGTGGAACACACAAAACTTTTCCAAAGGGTGGCCGTTCCTAGAGCTGTTTAGACAGATAGTGCTAACAGACTCCACACTCACCTGCTGGGGAGCCCATCTCCTAAACCATACAATTCAGATCTGGTGGACCACTCAACAAAAAGTGCTTCACATCAATCATCTAGAACTACTGGCCATATTTCTAGCCTTAAAGTCATTCCATGTACATCTTCTGAATAAGACTGTCTTAGTCCGGACGGACAATATGACCGCAATGTATTACATTCAAAAGCAAGGAGGAACACATTCTCTGCAGCTTGCTCGCCTAGTTCAAAGCATATGGAGATTGGCCATTTCACAAAACATATCTCCTGGCAGAACATCTTCCAGGAGTGAGCAATCAGATAGCGGATCTGTTAACTTGTCAGACTCCACAAATAAATGAATGGGAACTTCATCCACAAGTTGTTCAACCTTTCTTCCAAATGTGGGGCCAACCAGACATAGATCTGTACGCCAAACATGTAAACGCAAAATGCCCAACCTTCGCTTCCAGGATCCCACACCCGTTGTCCAAAGGCAATGCGATATGGATGAGCTGGTCAGGCATATTTGCATATGCTTTTCCGCCACTCCCACTCATCCCACTAGTAGAACGCAAGCTCAAACAGTCTATAAAAATAATCCTAGTAGCTTCCACATGGGCACAGCAACCATGGTTCACAAAACTACTCGAACTATCACTAGTCCCTCATCAAAAATTATGGCTCTTCCCCAAAGCTGCTGACGCAGAACCATGGAGAAATAAGGCACCCAGATCCAGAGCAACTGAATCTAATGATCTGGTTCCTGAAGTCTTAGAGTTCGGCTACCTGAACCTCCCACCGGACTGTATGAATATTAAGGAAGCCAGACGTCCCACCACTAGAGCTTGCTATGCAGCCAAATGGAAAAGATTTTTAATTTACTGCAGAAACAGAATTGACCCATTAGATGCTTCAATACAAAACATTATTTGCTATTTGCTACATCTACAAAGATGCAATCTTGCATACTCATCAGATTACATCTAGCTGCCCTTGCCGCCTACTTACAAAACAGACAACATTTGTTATTTGTTACGAGTACCTGCTATCAAAGCCTTCATGGAAGGCCTTAAAAGGATAATTCCACCCAGACTGCCACCATCTCCGGTGTGGAACCTAAACATTGTTCTTACTAGACTCATGGGTCCCCCATTTGAGCTTTGACACAAATGCGAATTACAATTCCTTACATGGAAAGTAGCGTTCCTTGTCGCAATCACCTCTCTTAGGAGAGTAAGTGAGATCCAGGCTTAAACCATACAAAAAACATTTTTACAAATACATCCAAGCAAAGTGGTTCTTCCGACAAATCCAAAATTTCTTCCCAAGGTAATTTCTGCTTTCCATCTTAATCAGTAGAGTTACCAGTGTTTTTCCAAAACCCTGATTCAGCAGCAGAAAGAGCTCTTCACACACAACGTCAAGAACTTTATTACATAGACCGGATTAAACCTTTTAGATAAACAAAACAACTGTTTGTAGCTTTCTGTCCTCATAAAGGCAACCCCATCTCCAAAGCTGGAATTGCCAGGTGGATAGTCAAATGTATTAAAATATGCTATCAAAAAGCAAAACACAATTTACCAATTCGTCCTAGAGCCCATTCAACACGCATACTAGGGGCTTCCATGGCATTCTTAGGGAACATTCCCCTAAAAGACATTTGTATGGCCGCAACTTGGTCTACTACACACATCTGCAACAAACGCTATTGTATTGACGTGCAGGCCAAGCAACAAGCTTCTGGTGGGCCAAGCTGTTCTGAAGACACTTTTTCAAACTACTGCAACAGATGCAGGTAACCACCGCTAAGGGAGACACTGCTGTACACTCGATGCAAAAGTGTACTATCTGCAGCTCGTATACCTCGAACAGAAAATGCTACTTACCAGTATGCATCTGTTCTTAGCATGTAGAGCTGCTGAGTAGTACACGCCCACCCCTCTCACCGTGACCTGTATCTGTTCCAGTTTTTATCTTACTTAGATACTTACTTGGACATCTATTCTATTGCTTACAAACTCCATCATTTCCCGTCATGGCGACAATCTGAAGATGGAGTCGATGCCCATGCGCACTATCGTCCAAGGGAGGAGACACCTATCTCGTGTACAAAAGACTTCTTCCAAGACCACAATAAGGTCCAGCATCCGAGCCCAACATCAGATGGTGATCTATGCAAAAGTATACTACTCTGCAGCTCTACATGGCAAGAACAGATGCATACTGGTAAGTAGCATTTTCCTTTCTAGAACCAAGCAAGCCTGGCACAGTTAAGAAATAAATACTTTACAGTAGTAATGCAGTTTGTAACTAGTTTAAATTGCAATTGTATATGCACTTTGATTTCAATACAGCAGAGCTAGTAGTAATGCAATGCGTGTGAAAACTGTACTTGTACTTTGTATTGGCTTTTTAGTAGAATGTCCAGTAGATTACTTTACAGATTACTTTTCTTATACAGTGCAGAATACCTGGATACTGCCCTGAGACATTTCCTGTAAACAGGTAACTAAACACGTTTTTGCTACTTTTAAAGCGTTTCTTAGATTTTCCAACACCACACTTAGAGACTTTTCACAGAAAGAAAACAGTCAATGTTACCCTATGGAGGAAAATAGGGTTATCGGTTCAAATGTAAGTATTCAGTTGTGGGAGTTGTTATACCGGGGGTAGACTCGGGGGTTCCCCAGGGTCAAGGATGTATTCTTGTTGCACCCTCCGCAGCACTAGGGTGGCTGGGTGCAGAGTGCTGAGGCATACTGTTATCCAATGGGGGATAGGGGGCCTCCGGTTGGTGGCTGCTGAAAAGCAGGCCGCTGAGTTAGTGGGAGCAAAGCTCCTTGACTTGAGCTCAAGGCAAATGGGGGTTCAAGCCAGCACAAAAGGTGCACCTTCAGCGGCCGGGTGCAGAGTGCTGTATTGCATCTGGTGCCCATATAGCTTTCAATGGGGAGTCTACGGTTTGCAAAAACTGCATGCTCAGGGACGAAGGTCTTCTTGGTGCGATCACCACTTGGAGAGGTAAGTTGGGATGCTGAGGGTTGGTTAGGCAATATCGGTTGGGCCACCCAAGGCTGTGGGGCGTCGGTGCACGGGTGCCCTTTAGGGTTGGATCTTCTTCCCAGCTCCTGGTCGCAGTTGGGGGGACCTTACGGTTTAAGGCTGCAGGCATCAGCTGGAGACTGGTGGCAGGTCAGGGATCACTGGTTCTCGGGGCAGGATCGATGAGGAGACCTTGTAGTTTTGGGCCACTCTAACTCGGGCGTCTGGTGCAGACTTGTGGACTTTTCCAGACCTGGAGTCTGTTGGTGAACAAATCCAGTGTTCACGGGAGACTCTTTTCTTTGGAACACAGGGCAGGTCTTGGGATTCTTGAGGCTGCTGACTGCAGGACACGCCAGAGTTCCACTTCTGTAGGTTCGAGGTGGGGACAGGCTGGTATGGCTGGGACCAAGTCAGTGGGCGTCCTCCTCTTCTTCACTTTGGCACAGCTGTTCGGTCCTTTTCTTCTTGTAGTTTCTTGTCTGAGGAATCAAGGTTCAGGGGTGCCCCTAAATACTAGTTTAGGGACATTACAGATAGGTAAAAGGTTGGGACCAATAGGCCCCTTTCCTGGGGTGGGTACACCCCCTATTATGCCGCCCTCCAGTGGGGGGAGGGCAAATGCCTCACCCTGGTTGGCTCGGTCCCCCATCTGCAAGACGGCGGGGACTAGGAGTTGTGCTTCACCTCACCTCTCCCTCCTGAGGGGTGGAGTTGTCAGAGGTGGCACACTTTCCTTCTTCACTTGGTTTTCCCACCCAAAGTGGGGGTCAGAACCGGTGGACACCAGGTGCTGAAGGCTGCAAACGTCCTGGGGAAGCTCACAATGGACACACACATTAACTCACTCCTCTCGTGGGCCAGGAACAAAGGGTGCTTCAGGTGGAGATGCTATACACCTAACCCCAAGCAGGAACAGCATTCAGGAATGTGAGCCTCAAAGGCTTCCTTCCCTCAGGTAGGTGAGAAAACCAGTAGTCAAGAGAGGTGTGTCCCCTCTCTTCCAGGACTACCCTACCCCTAAAGTGCTCTACACTGAGGTGACACCTTCTTTTGGAAATCCTCCATCTTGACTGGAAGGATTTGCCCTTTCAGGTTAGGGGGATGCTCCCTCCCCAAAGAGAGAGGACATTTTTAAGGGCGTAGTGACCGTAAAGGCAATTAAGCCGCCTATTGGATACCATCTACCAGTCCTTGTTAAACTTCTAAATTTAGTATATAGGGGCACCCTGAACCTTTATCCTCAAATTCCTGCAACCTAAGAAGATTACGGACGGAGAAAATGCTGTGCAGCAAAGTAAGAAGCCACCTACTGCCTATGCCCAGCCCTACAGGCCTTTCTCCTGCTTCTCAAGCCTGCAAAGAAGATGCCTTCATCTGTGTCCAGCGACTCCCAAGAACCCCAGGAAGACTGCCACGGGAAACAACCTTTACAACAGTCATTACATCGCACTACCTTTAAAAGCTGTTATTACATCGCAACATCCTTTGCATCGCATGTCATTACAACGTAGCCATTACATTGCATGTCATTACAATGAATGTCACTACAATGCAGGCATTACATCGCAAGTCATTACAACGCGTACCATTACAACGCAAAGTGCCCTCACACTATCCAACACTTACCCTACTGTTGCACTCACTGAATTAGAATAGTAATTTTTACCCCTTCACTATCCAACCCTTACCTTAAATGCAATGTAATGGTATGCATTGCAATGGTATGCGTTATAAAGGTAGTTTCTGAAAATGCGATGTATTGGCATGATATATAAAATAATGCATTGTAAAGGATGTTGTGATATGAAAACAGCATTGTAAAGGCATGCATTGTAAATGGACTTCACTGGAAGTATTTCATGGCTGCCTGTGTGACACTGCTCTATGGCTGAAGGAAAACTCGCTGCAGTTTAATGCGGGTAAGACTGAGGTGCTTTACTGCTCAGTGGACCGGGTCACCTCTGTGTTGCCCAGTAACTTCTGGCCCATCGATACTTCGACTGCTGTTAGGCCAGTTGAAACGGTTCGTAACCTGGTCGTTATGTTTAACAACAAACTCACAATTGAGGCTCAGGTTACCAAAACAGTGAGCTGTTGTTTTGCTATTAGGTCACTGCGGAAAATCTTTCCCCTGTTGCCCCCTCACTCGCGTGCGTTAGTGGCACGAAGTACCATTCTTAGCAGATTAGATTACTGCAACACCCTTCTGTTGGAGTCTCCGAAATTTCTTCTGGATAGACTTCAGAGGATTCAATCAACGGCAGCCAAGCTAGCCCTGTGTTGCCCTAGACTGTCCTCCTCATTTGCAGCCTTGGCAGAGCTGCACTGGCTCCCGTTGAGACAGATAGTTCAGTTTAAGTCCCTTTGTCTAGTGTTCAAAGACCTGCATGGGCTGTGGCCTGCTTCTATGCTGAGAAAGTTTGAGTGGTACGCTCCTGCTAGAAGCCTCCGCTCCTTATCGGCGAGACGGTTAAGATACCGAGGTTCAGGAAAGTTAAATCGGGTGACTGAACCTTTGGTGTAGCAGCTGCTAAACTTTGGAATTAACTCCCATTTCTTAATTTCTTCATGTTAGACACACCTAAAAAAGGCCTTTTTAGGCCCTGTGATACATGCAGAAAGGTAGGATCCTCATGAAAACTGCTTTTCCTGCCTTTATCCTGATCACAAGCCAAAGGATGTAAGGGCCGTGAGGGGTGTAAGAAACTGGCTCTATATATACTGCACCAAAGTGAGGTACAGTGTGTATAGAGTCCAAGGGTCTCCAGGGATTTGGCAGAAGTTAAAGTTAGATATAACTTTACTCTCTAAATGGTAGCTTGGTCGAGCAGTAAAGCAATATCAGAGGTTAGTGTTAAGCATTTGATGTACACACTCAGTCAGCAAATGAATTCACAAACTCAAGGACTGAACTATATGCCAATTGTTTTGTATACAAAAATATACTGTTTTATTTCTAGAACCAAGCAAGCCTGGTACAGGTAAGCATATAAATACTTTTCAGCTACAAGATGCTGTTGTGGAATACTTTCAAAATGTAGTAGGACTTTGTACCAATTCGAGTTGACAGGGGTTGCAATGCAATGCTCAGACTTAGGAGACTCAGTACATAGGAATCGATAGACTGTTTCTGTAAAAATGCAATTAATTACTTTTCGGATTACTTTTACTAACACAGGGCTGGATCCTAGTTTCAGCACTGGGGCCTTTCCTGGAAACAGTTGAGTAAATCCGTTTTAGTTAGAGGTACGATTTTTAAAGAATATAATTGTATTTCCAAAGTTGACACTTAGAAACTTTTTCACATAGAATCTCCAGTATTATCCTATGGGAGGAAATTCTCTTAGCAGGTAAGTTACTTCAAAAATACTTTTCTTACTCAATGCTGCATACCTAGATTTAGCACTGGGACATCTGAAAACAGTTGAGAAAATGCGTTTTAGTTAATCAGGTGAATTTTAAGGAATATTCGGTTTTCAAAAGTCAACACTTAAAAACTTTTTGGGAGAAAAAGTGTCAATGTTATTCTATGAGGAAAAGGAGGTTATCGGTTTCCAGGTAGGTAATCGGTCTTTGGAGTTAGGGACTTGGGTTAGACTCGGGGGTCTCCCAGGGACAGTGATGCACTGTTGTACCCTCAGCGGCACTCTGGCGACCGGGTGCAGAGTGTTGAGGCCCAATGTTATCTTAAGGAGGATAGGGGGACTCCGGTTGGTTGCTGCTGACAAGCAGGCCACAGGGTTGTGGGAGCATAGCTCCTAGGGTTAAGCTCAGGGCAAGTTGGGGACCAAGTTAGCACAAAAGTGTCACCCTCAGCTGCACTAGGGAGGCAGGGTGCTGTTTTGAGGTCGGGTGCCCTGTTGATTACAATGGAGATTCTCGAGGATAAAGAAACACTGCAGGCTCGGAGAAGAGGATCTTCCAGGAGAGACCACCACTTCGAGCTGTAAATAGGGATGTTGAGGGTTAGTTAGGCACCGCTGGGTTGGGCACAAAAGGGCGTCTAGTGCAGGGGTGCCTTGGTACGTCAGAGTTTCTTTCCCGCTCTGATCGCGGTAGGGGGGGTCCTCTGGATTGAGGCTGCAGGCATCATCTGGAGGCTTGAGGCAAGTCAAGGGTCGCCGAATCTCGGGTCAGGATCGCCGGGAGTACCTCCTTGGGATGTTTTTCCACTCAAGCTCAGGCTGGGTTCAGCAGGTGCAGAGTGGGCTGGATTTGCGGTTCCTGGCGGGCTCCGGAAGCTGCAGTTCATGAACGTCCGGTGTTCACGGGAGAAATAGCTTGAAAAGTGAAGGCAGGCAGGTCCTCCGGGGTTTTTAAGGTTGCTGGCTGATGGACACGCTGGGGTTTTGCTGGAGCAGGTTCGAGGGGAGGCAGGCCTGTAGGGCTGGGGCCAAGTCAGTGGGCGTCGTCCTCTAGTTAGCTCTGAATGCTTCCCGTCCTTCTTCTCTTCTTTTTCTTGTGGTTCCTGGATCTGAGGAAGGAAGGTTCAGGGTGCCCCTTAATACTACATTTAGGGGTGTTACAGGTAGGTACTGATCAGGGACCAATGGGTCCCTTCCCTAGGGTGGGTACACCACCTATTCTGCCACTCTCCAGTGGAAGGGGGGCAGGAGCCTGTCCCTGGTTGTGTGGGCCTTACCATCCTCAAAATGGCGGGGACTGGCAGTTGTGCTTCTTCTTGCCTCCCCCACCTCACTTGTTTTTTCCGCCCAAAGTGGGTAGTAGAACCAGTGAGGACCAGTTGCTGAGAGCAGCAAATGGTCTGGAGAGGCTCACAAAGGCAGTATGCCTTTGAAGCTTCTTCGTGAACCCTGCCCATCCTGAAGGAGGAGGCTTGGCACCTCGTCCCAGAATGTGCATTGTTTCTCGACCCAGGGGTCCACAAACATGTGTGGTGGTGGCAGCCTAGTCAGCCACTCACGCAGGTCACTGGAGGTTGGTCGAATTTCAGGGGGCATCTCTACGATGCCCTCTGTGGTGCATTTTACATTAAATCCCACACTGGCATCAGTGTGGGTTTAATGTGCTGAGAAATTTGTCATCACGAACTCCACAGCACCATAATGGCCTGACTGAAGACTAGGAAGTTTGGTATCAAACTCCCAGCACCATATACTCTTAATGGCAGCACTGCACTTACAGTGCTCAGGAATGGACCTGGGTACTGTAGGGGTACAGTGCTCGTGCACCTGTACCCCTCACCACTTGCATAGGAAACCCAGCTAGAAGGGTGACTGATGTATGCCAGGGAAGTGGTTTGTGGGCATTGTAGGAAGGTAGATACCTGACTATGGTTACCCCCGACTTTTTGCCTGGTGTTTTGCTGGTTTTCCGACTTAGTTGACCTGGGGCCCTGCCAATCAGGACCCCAGGCCTACTGCTCTCTCTCTAAAATGGATTCCATGTACCTTAGGTACATTTCCAATTGGAACTGGGCCACCTTATCAGACCCTGTAACTCAGGGCATTGGTGTACCCAGGGCCTACCAAGGGCTGAAGCATGTATTATGCCACCCCTGGATGGCCATCTAAATCTGACACAACTGGCTGCACGACAGCTGGGGCAACGTGGCGTACTCGCCCGTTGCTTTAGGTATAGTATCCCTATATCTAACCCTAAAATGGACACCCGAGTTCCTATCAGTCACTCCTATGGCAGGCCTTAACAATCCTGAAGGCAGAGTGCGTGGAACCGTGTGAATTGGGCTCTGGCACGAGCCGAGCCCGGTTGCAGCTTGCGGAACCAAGACCCAATGGCTGTTCCATGATAACGCGTACCATATCGGTAACTTCGGTATCGCGTTATCAAGACATGTCGAGTAAGGTGTCATACGAATCGGGATGCTGCCCCCTCACCAATGCTGGCGACGAGGTTAGCATTCCGCCCTTTTAGAGGGACACGACATGTACGTAACCGTGAACCCCGGTTAAAGTTAATTGAAGCCTCAGCTCCACAAAATGGACTCTGCCACCACAGACACAAGTCTGACCTCCTGCTGCTGGGAGTCCTTCCAGCGAGGAGAGCTTGGACAAAGGGTTTCCTGTCCGGGGCAGTGTTCGCACCATCCCAGACAGGGTTTTGTGTATCCTGGGTAGGCAGGGCTTTACACGAAGGTGACTGCGGAGTGGCACCTCGGTGCTCACTACGCATCTGCCGGTTACAACCAGTTCCAGGGGCGCGCAGCCCCTGACCTGGGGAAAGTCCGGCAGGGAAGAGGGGTGTAACTACCCCCCTTCCTGGTCCCACCCCTAGGGCAGGACCTAGTCATGTACCCACCCCTTTCTTTAGGATAAAGACCGGAGCGGGGACCCTTCCAAATTAGATCATCTTTGAATCAAGAATACTTTCTACGAAAGGACTTCGAGACTCTTCTTAAGATTTCTCCCTTGTGGCTAAGGAGTAGTCACCCTGCGTCCGCAGGCACCATCTAAGAACTCTGCGGTTTGCTGCAAGTCCTTCCTCAGGAATCCGACTGCCCAGCTCGACGAGAACCGGCTTCCCTGGCACCTCTGACCTCTACCCACATCGTCAGCTCAGCTGAGATCTGTGGGTGCGACGAGACCTCGAGGGACCGGCCATCATCAAAACCTGCACGCTTTCTTAATCAGCATGACCACCGAAGGTATCCTCTGGTGAGTGCTCTGGGGTCCGAGAAGCCCCGACCCTGAGCAGCTCCAGCACCGAAGTGCAGCCTCCCAGCATCTCCACGATCTGCGTGGGGCCCTTCTGCTTCGCTGTTCAGCCCGTTGTCCGATCACTCGCCGCTGGCTTGTGACTCTTTGACGACGAACGACAACCAACGTTGCTGGTCTGGTTGCTCCAGACTAGCCTTGGCTCCCTTCTACGAGAGGAGCCCCCCGGACCCTCCTGGTCCACTCGAGACACCATTTTAGGCCCACCACGTGGCCCTGAAATCTACCAAGGCTTGTTGCCCCAATCCTGGGCCCAGCGACGCCGACCCCATCAACCTTCATGGGACAGCTCGCACCTCCATCCTGGTCGCCGACAACGCCTCCTGGTCCGTGAGACTGCAGAGCCTAGCGTCGCCCACTCACCTGGTCGAGGTGACGACCATCCGGTGCCCTCCTGGTACCCTCCGACTACTGGCTAGTAGTACGAACTTGGTCCCCTCTGCTTTCAGGTATCATCGATCTCTGATCCAGGCTTGGATCTCTACGAACTATCTCCACTGGTCGCTGGCCAGCAACTCCTTCCATCCGGCTCCCGGCTCGTCAGCGAAGACCCCCGACGCCTGTAAGACTTGTGCAGCCGCAGCCCTCGTGGCTAGGTAACCTCTGCATTTCGGTGCCTGCATAGCCTCCTTACGTAAGGGTCCCGAGTCCCTCGTGTCCGACTTGCCTTATCGGGTCCGCACGAGACCACTAAACTTTCCGTGCCCTCGGGCACTTGTATTGATTGTGCACTTGAAGTATTTTCCTAAGAGTTTTGTTCTGTGCTTAGTACCCTGTCCTCATAAAGAGTCCAGGGCTGTTGTGATTCTAATAAATATACTGTTTATTTTCATAACACTTGTGTGGTGTCCTTTCACTTGGTGTTCAAGGGGTATGTGATGGTATAACAGCTGGCTTAACATGCCCTCTAGAGTTTAGCCCGAAGACTGCTCGTATCCACGCTACTAGGATAGCTGGTCTAAGGTTGACTTACAACCAATCACCATAAGGGTCGTTTGGACCGATGCATAGTGGTCGCTAGAATAGTGAACACTGCATATCGGGCCAACTTCTCACATTGGTGAGCAGCGGTTGGGATTTGAGCTTGCTGTTGTTTTACCACACGTATTCTAAGAATATCTTGTGAAAGATCGCATAAGTACTCCAGGTACATATAACTTAGCTTAGAATACTCTGAGTTCTACTGAACCAGCTGTTGTAGCTCCTCAAGGCTTAGCACACCTTGGCTACAACTCTTAGCAAGGGATCAGTAGGCAAACATATAGTGTAGGTAGGTGCATCACTTACACCACACTAGAAGCAGCATGTCAGACAAAGGAGGAAACTCTGAGTCTTCCCTTGTGTCAGTCGACCTTCCACAGGTCACTTCCAGATATGCTGCACTTAGCTTCCAAGAGATGCGACAAATCTGTACATCTCGGAAACTAAAACAGGGTGCAAACCCTACCATTCCGTTTCTGATTGGTCTCTTGGAGACTTATGATGCTAGGAGGGCGGGTAACACCGACCCTTCTCATCCGGAAGGGAACATGCCCCCCCTCGAGGGAACCCGAGGTGACCCTGACCTTATCCATCTCTCCGCAGAACGTGAAGAGGAGGACGAGGAGCCAGAGACATCTGGGGACGAGGCAGACAAAGGTCCAGTAGTGGTTAGCCAGCTAACTAGGGACAACTTAAGCCGGCACGAGAATGGCACTAGGAGACCCCTGGGGCCCCCTCTCAGGCCAGCTTAACATTGGGAATGGACGAGTTAGGTCTCTGTCGAGAGGCTCTAATAGATCCGTTCGAACCAATGGCTCTCGAGGCTCTTCTCGAAGAGGGATGACATCCCCTCAGAGGAGAGTGTACAAAGCGAAGGAGCGGGAAGTCAATCTGCGGATCGAAAGGGAAGAACTTTCCCTGGCCAAGGAAAGACTCGCCTTTGCTAGAGAGCAAGAATTGAGTGGGACAAACCCCACTGGTGGCAGCATTCCCCCAAGGGAAAACAGGAGTTTAGACACTAGACACCTGAGTAAGATAGTGCCCCCCTTTAAGCAAGGGGACGACATCCACAAATGGATTGCTGCTTTGGAGCGGGCCTGCACTGTACAGTGCGTCCCCCAGAGTCAGTGGGCAGCTATCTTGTGGCTCTCCTTTGAAGGTAAAGGGAGAGATAAGCTCCTCACTACTAGAGCTGAGGATGCTAACAATTACCAGGTCCTGAAGAACACACTGATTGATGGGTTCGGCTTAACCACTGAGCAGTACAGGTTGCTGGTCAGGGATACCCAGAAAACTCAGTCTCAGGACTGGTCTGACTTTGTCGATTGTGCCACTAAGGCTTTTGAAGGCTGGCTACTGGGAAGTAAGGTTACTGATTTTAAAGGATTGTACAATCTAATTATGAGAGAGCAAATCTTAAGTAATTGTCAGAACCAGTTATTACACCAGCACCTGGTAGACTCTGATCTGACCTCTCCACAAGAATTGGGTAAGAGGGCGGACAAATGGGTCAGAACCAGGGTCAGGCCTAAGAACCAGGGTGGTGACCAAAAGAAGGAATCGACCAAGCCTCAAGAGAAGGGTGGGAATAAATCTTCTGATCAAACCGCAGGGCCCCAAAATTCCTCTGAAAAGGGTGGGTCCCCAACTTCTCCCAAAACCCAAAAGAAACCTTATTGTCACACCTGTAAACAGGTGGGCCATTACAAAACTGACAGCAGTTGTCCCAAGGCCAACAACAATAAGGAGAACATACCCCCAAATAAAGCTTCCCAGCCTCCTGTTACTACTAGTAGTAATCCCCCAGGTGGCGGGAGTGCCCCCAAGAATCTGGGTGCATTTACTTTGGGAGTGCCTGGGGACTCTGGCCTAACCAGGTCCCCTGACTTAGATACTCTTGTCTGTGAGACTGGCATGGGGTTTGCCAACTTCACCGCCTGTCCCAACACTTTGGGCAGGTACAGACAGGAGCCCCTCATCAATGGTTCAAAAGTTGAGGCCTACCGAGACACAGGGGCTAGCATCACCATGGTGGCTGAGAGCCTAGTCCCCTCAAGGCAACTTATTTCTGGTGCCACATACCAGGTAGTGAACATTGATGGAGTTCAGAGAAATCATCCCATAGCAGTGGTAAATCTCAGCTGGGGAGGTGTCACTGGTCACAAGAGAGTGGCAGTGTCACCAAACTTGCCTGTAGATTGCCTACTGGGGAATGATTTAGAGTCCTCAGCCTGGGCTGAGGAAGAGCAAGAAACCCATTTTAAAATGGTAAACCTCCATGGTAAGGTTAGTGGGGCAGTGATAGCCACAGCCCCAGTCCCCGAAGTCCTGCCTGAACAGGTCAGGAGGGCTGTGCCAGTCACAGCCCTATCCCAGAAAGATGCCTTTCCTGAACAGGTTGGCAAGGCTGTGATGGTCACAGCCCAAACCCAAACTGAGTCTCTTCCTGAAAAGGTTGGTGGAGTTGTGATGGCCACATCTCAAACTCAGACCGATAATAGTGTTGTGAAGCCTGAAACAATGGATCACTCCACTCAAACAGAGAGCATTGAGGAGGAAGAAAAGTCTTCCCCCTCCCAGACACTAGGTGAGAGCCAGCCTCCTCAGGGAACTGACTCTACCCCTGGTGAAGGAACTGCCCCAGAGGTAGTCAGGCCTAGCCTGGCAGAGCCCCTGATGACAGTGGAGCCTTCCCAGGTGGGACCCAGTCTGGAGCAGGTAACCTGCCCCTCTCAACCCTGCCTCCATCAGCCCAGGGCTGTCGAGGTCAGGGAGGCCAGTGGTGGACCCCAAAGGGCCCCCTGTCCAAAAATCCCCAATCAGCAGATTAGGATCACTGAAGCTAGTAGTCCTAGCCAAGTGAAAATAAAACACACTCCTGAGGGATCCCCCTTAAATTTAGTTAGGGAACTCCCACAGCTGGTTGGGCACAGCCAAACATGGGGCCTAAAAACCCCTAACCTGACCTGTCCCTCCAGTAAGCCAAAAAGAGGGACTCAGCCTCCAGCTTTAGGTAGCCAGAGGTTGACCCTGAGAGCTCATAGCAACGCAGTACTGGAAAGAAAGGCACATATGGTGGATAGTGATTGGAGGAAGTTGAGCCCAACAGTAGTGGAGACTTACTTCAGTACTCCATTCCCACACCAACCTTTTACTTTGCCAAAGCACGCCACAGGTAGTGATTCCCTATGGTGGAGACCCTCAGATACCCTTATAGGTGAGGGGTTGCTTAGTGGACCATGATACAGGGGGTAACCATGCCAGTGCATGTACCACCTCATATGGCCACTCAGGCAATATAGGCTTACCTGGACAAGGATAGCCTTATCTCCTTTCGTTTGGGGGGGAGGGGGTTGTGTAGGAAGGTAGATACCTGACTATGGTTACCCCCGACTTTTTGCCTGGTGTTTTGCTGGTTTTCCGACTTAGTTGACCTGGGGCCCTGCCAATCAGGACCCCAGGCCTACTGCTCTCTCTCTCTAAAATGGATTCCATGTACCTTAGGTACATTTCTAATTGGAACTGGGCCACCTTATCAGACCCTGTAACTCAGGGCATCGGTGTACCCAGGGCCTACCAAGGGCTGAATCATGTATTATGCCACCCCTGGATGGCCATCTAAATCTGACACAACTGGCTGCACGACAGCTGGGGGCAACGTGGCATACTCGCCCGTTGCTTTAGGTATAGTATCCCTATATCTAACCCTAAAATGGACACCCGAGTTCCTATCAGTCACTCCTATGGCAGGCCTTAACAATCCTGAAGGCAGAGTGCGTGGAACCGTGTGAATTGGGCTCTGGCACGAGCCGAGCCCGGTTGCAGCTTGCGGAACCAAGACCCAATGGCTGTTCCATGATAACGCGTACCATATCGGTAACTTCGGTATCGCGTTATCAAGACATGTCAAATAAGGTGTCATACGAATCGGGATGCTGCCCCCTCACCAATGCTGGCAACGAGGTTAGCATTCCGCCCTTTTAGAGGGACACGACATGTACGTAACCGTGAACCCCGGTTAAAGTTAACTGAAGCCTCAGCTCCACAAAATGGACGCTGCCACCACAGACACGAGTCTGACCTCCTGCTGCTGGGAGTCCTTCCAGCGAGGAGAGCTTGGACAAAGGGTTTCCTGTCCGGGGCGGTGTTCGCACCATCCCAGACAGGGTTTTGTGTATCCTGGCTAGGCAGGGCTTTACACGAAGGTGACTGCGGAGTGGCACCCAGGTGCTCACTACGCATCTGCCGGTTAGAACCAGTTCCAGGGGCGCGCAGCCCCTGACCTGGGGAAAGTCCGGCAGGGAAGAGGGGTGTAACTACCCCCCTTCCTGGTCCCACCCCTAGGGCAGGACCTAGTCAGTCACCCCTTTCTTTAGGATAAAGACCGGAGCGGGGACCCTTCCAAAGTAGATCATCTTTGAATCAAGAATACTTTCTACGAAAGGACTTCGAGACTCTTCTTAAGATTTCTCCCTTGTGGCTAAGGAGTAGTCACTCTGCGTCCGCAGGCACCATCTAAGAACTCTGCGGTTTGCTGCAAGTCCTTCCTCAGGAATCCGACTGCCCAGCTCGACGAGAACCGGCTTCCCTGGCACCTCTGACCTCTACCCACATCGTCAGCTCAGCTGAGATCTGTGGGTGCGACGAGACCTCGAGGGACCGGCCATCATCAAAACCTGCACGCTTTCTTAATCAGCACGACCACCGAAGGTATCCTCTGGTGAGTGCTCTGGGGTCCGAGAAGCCCCGACCCTGAGCAGCTCCAGCACCGAAGTGCAGCCTCCCAGCATCTCCACGATCTGCGTGGGGCCCTCCTGCTTCGCTGTTCAGCCCGTTGTCCGATCACTCGCCGCTGGCTTGTGACTCTTTGACGACGAACGAAAACCAACGTTGCTGGTCTGGTTGCTCCAGACTAGCCTTGGCTCCCTTCTACGAGAGGAGCCCCCCGGACCCTCCTGGTCCACTCGAGACGCCATTTTAGGCCCACCACGTGGCCCTGAAATCTACCAAGGCTTGTTGCCCCAATCCTGGGCCCAGCGACGCCGACAGCATCAACCTTCGTGGGACAGCTCGCACCTCCATCCTGGTCGCCGACAACGCCTCCTGGTCCGTGAGACTGCAGAGCCTAGCGTCGCCCACTCACCTGGTCGAGGTGACGACCATCCGGTGCCCTCCTGGTACCCTTTGACTACTGGCTAGTAGTACAAACTTGGTCCCCTCTGCTTTCAGGTATCATCGATCTCTGATCCAGGCTTGGATCTCTACGAACTATCTCCACTGGTCGCCGGCCAGCAACTCCTTCCTTCCGGCTCCCGGCTCGTCAGCGAAGACCCCCGACGCCTGTAAGACTTGTGCAGCCGCAGCCCTCGTGGCTAGGTAACCTCGGCATTTCGGTGCCTGCATAGCCTCCTTACTTAAGGGTCCCGAGTCCCTCGCTTCCGACTTGCCTTATCGGGTCCGCCCGAGACCACTAAACTTTCCATGCCCTCGGGCACTTGTATTGATTGTGCACTTGAAGTATTTTCCTAAGAGTTTTGTTCTGTGCTTAGTACCCTGTCCTCATAAAGAGTCCAGGGCTGTTGTGATTCTAATAAATATACTGTTTATTTTCATAACACTTGTGTGGTGTCCTTTCACTTGGTGTTCAAGGGGTATGTGATGGTATAACAGCTGGCTTAACACGCCCTCTAGAGTTTAGCCCGAAGACTGCTCGTATCCACGCTACTAGGATAGCTGGTCTAAGGTTGACTTACAACCAATCACCATAAGGGTCGTTTGGACCGATACATAGTGGTCGCTAGAATAGTGAACACTGCATATCGGGCCAACTTCTCACAGGCATGGCTCACAGGGATGTGTGCCATGTCGACTCTTCACTTTGTTCCGTACCAAGACACGCAGCCTGCGAAGTCAGTGTGTGAGTGTCAGGGTACAGGGCCTCTAAGGGTGGCACAATAAGTGCTTCTGCCCTTAGGGGTCTTCTCTGGTCACAGTACCTGTGGTACCATTTACCAGGGGCTGAGATGTGGCCAGAGATGCAAATTGGGTTTAGGCTTTAATGCAGTTTTAGGTAGAGAACACAGGCCCTGGGTACCTGATTATCAGGAGCCCAGGCCAAAGCACATCAGAAATTCAGCAAAAAGCAGGGGCATATAATCCAAGAAAGAGGGCACTTTCTCACAGTGTGAGACGGTTAATTTGGCTGCAGAGGCTTAAATCAGGGAGTACCCTGCATCTTCTGTGGAGAGTAGTGGTTCACCAAGATCCTCCTAAAAAACGCCTCAGAAAAAACCTCTGGACGCCTCACCAGGTTAGTCTTCACAGCAACCTCAAAAGAAGACAGTTTTCAGAGGCTACTTGTGTAGGAAGGTACCTCCTGACTATGGTTGCCCCCAACTTTTTGCCCTGTGTTTTAGCTGGTTTTTGACATAGTTGACCTGGGACCCTGCCAATCAGGACCCCAGGCCTACTGCTCTCTCTTTAAAATGGATTCCATGTACCCTAGGTGCATTTCCAATTGGTTCTGGGCCACCCTATCAGACCCTGTAACTCAGGGCATGGGTGTACCCAGGGCTGCCAGGGGCTGCAGCATGTATTATGCCACCCCTGGCTGGACTCCTAAATTTGACACAACTGGCTGCATGACAGCTGGGGCAAAGTCGTGTAATCACCCTTTGCTGTAGATATAGTATACCTATATCTAACCCTAAAATGGACACACAGATTCCTATCAGTCACTCCTATGGCAGGCCTTAACAATCCTGAAGGCAGAGTGCTTGGAATCGTGTGAGATGGTGCTCTGGCATGAGCTGAGCCTGTCTGCAGCTTGCGGAACCAAGTCCTAATAGCTGTTCCATGATATCGCATACCATATACTCTTAAGTGCATTATAATCCTCGCGGTTAAATGCTATCTTTGGTATTGCTTTATCAAAACATGTCGAGTAAGGTGTCATACGAATTGGAATACTAACCCCTCGCCAATTCTGGCGACGGGGTTAGCATCCCACCCTTCTAGAGGGACACGACATGTATGTAACTGTGAACCCCGGTTAAAGTTAACTGCTGCCTCAGCTCCACAAAATGGATGCTGCCACCACAGACACGAGTCTGACCCCCTGCAGCTGGGAGTCCTTCCAGCGAGGGGAGCCTGGACAAAGGGTTTCCTGTCAGGGGCGGTGCTAGCACCGTCCCAGACATGGTTTTGTGTATCCTGGGTAGGCAGGGCTTTACAGGAAGGTGACTGCTGAGTGGCACCCCGGTGCTCACTACGCATAGGCCGGTCAGAACCAGTTCCAGGGGCACACCAGCCCCTGGCCTAGGGAAGTCCGGCATGGCAGAGGGGTGTAACCACCCCCCTCCTAGTCCCACCCATAGGCAGGACCGAGTCAACGGGTCAGCCCTTTTTTTTTAGTATAAAGATAGGAGCGGGCCCCCTGTTCAAATTAGATCATCTTTGGAATCAAGACCCGACTTTCTGCGAAAGGCATCAAGATTTCCTTCTTCAAGATTCTCCCTTGTGGCTAAGGAGTAGTCACCCTGCATCAAACGGGCACCATCCTAAGAACACTGCGGTCTGCTGCAAGTCCTTCTTCACGAATCCGACGGCCCAGCTCGACGAGACCCGGCTTCCCTGGCACCTCTGACCTCTACTCACCTCTACAGCAAAGCTGAGAACTGTGAGTGCGACGAGACCTCGAGGGACCGACGATCGCCAAGACTGCACGACTTCTTTGTAACAAGCCCACCGTGTGCTCCACTGGTGAGTGCTTTGGGGTCCGAGAAGCCCCAACCCTGAGCAGCTCCAGCACCGAAGATCAGCCCTCCAGCATCTCCACGATCTGCGTGGGGCCCTTCTGCTTTTGCGTGCTCACCGCGCTGTGTGGCTACTAGCCGGCTGGCTTGTGGCCTTCTACACGACGCCCGACGACATCACTGCTGCTGGTCTGGTTGCTCCAGACTGGCCCTTGCTTCCTTGCAACAGAGAATCACCCCGGACCCTCTTGGTCCACTCCAGACGCCATTTTGAGTCCACCGCGTGGGCTTGAATTTGCCAAGGCTTTGTTGCCCAATCCTGGGTCCAGCGACGCCAACAGCTTCATCCATCGTGGGACAGCTCGCTCCTCCATCCTGGTCGCCGACAACGCCTCCTGGTCCGTGAGATCTGCGAGCACAGCGTCACCCACTCACCTAGTCGAGGTGACTACCATCCGGTGCCCTCCTGGTGCCACCTGACTACTGGCTAGTAGTCACGAACTTGGTCCCCTCTGCTTTCAGGTGTCCTCTTCCTTCGATCCAGGCTTGGATCCATCGAACTTTCTTCACTGGTCGCCTGCCAGCAACTTCTTTCTTCCAGGCTCCTGGTCCGTCTACGAGGATTCCCGACGTCTTTTGAGACCTATGCAGCTGCAGCCCCTGGGCTAGGTAACTTCGGCATTTCGGTGCCCCAGCATAGCCTCACTATCCAAGGGTCAGAATCCACTTTCGTTTTCCTCCTACCAGGTCGGGTTCACCCGAGAACACTAACTTTGTCTTTACTAGCTACCATAGACTTTGTCCCGCATCACGCGTGAGAGTGCACACTCTGCACCCGAGTCCCCTGGGTCTCCTAGAAGTAATCTGAAGATTCTATAGTCAAGATCTAGCGATTCCAAAGCCTATTAGTACTGTACTTACCTGCTAGTAATTTCGCATTCCACTTTCAGAGTATATGGTTTTCCGTGCCCCTCGGGCATTTGTATATACTGTGCTAACTTAAGTATTTTCGTAAGAGTTTTATTTTGTGCTTAGTACCCTGTCCTCATAAAGAGTACCGGGCTGTTGTGATTTTAATAAATACACTGTTTATTTTCATAACACTTGTGTGGTGTCCTTTCACTTGGTGTTCAAGGGGTATATGTGTGGTATAACAGCTGGCTTAACACGCCCTCTCGAGTCTTTAGCCTTAGACTGCTCGTATCCACTCTACTAGGATAGCTGGTCTATAAGGTTGACTTACAACCAATCATCAATAAGGGTTGCTGGACTGATACATAGTGTTCACTAGAATAGTGAGCATTGCATATCAGGCCACCTTCTCACAACTAAGAAACAAGATCTGCCTTCCAGGGTGTCTCTGCCTCTTCAGGATTTGACTTCTGCCAGAAAATCCTTTCAGAGATCTGCCTCTGATAGATACATCTGCCTTGTGGATTCCTCACCTTGTGAATATCCCCCTTGCGCCAGCAACGTTCGGAAAATTCTTCGTAGCATGCTGGCGTGGACGACGTCATATGAGCACGGCACCGCGCGCCACTCCGTCTGACGTCACCGACTCCTCATAAGGCCCACGTCGGCGTGATGACATCAGTTCCCTTTTTTCCGCGTCGTCGACGCTAACGGTTTCTGGGATCTTCTGCGATACTTTAAGTATCTTGTTGCCGTTTTGTGTAACTGTTTCTCTGTTGAGTGATTCTTCTTCGTCGAAGATGTCGTCGAGGAAGACGGGGTTCAAGCAGTGTGGTTCGTGTGCTCGAATGATGTCGATCACCGATCCGCATGACTCTTGTCTGTGGTGTCTTGGATCGGACCATGATGTAAAGAACTGTCGGTCCTGCTTCAAGATGAACCCCAAGGCTTTACGAGAGCGGGAGGCGAAGCTTCTGCTTGCAAAGGTAAAACAGAGAGAAGCTGGAAGGTCTTCGAGGTCGACGTCCAGGCGTTCGAGGTCGAAGCAAAAGTCGCGATCGAAGTCAAAGTCGAGGTCAGCTTTGAGGTCTAGGTCCAGAGCGAGGTCAAGATCCAGAGAGAGGTCGAGGTCCGGATCCAAGTCGGCTTCGGGTCATGCTTCGAGCTCCTCGAGGAAGAAGCACAAGAGGAGTAAGCATCACTCAAGACATCACTCTGGCAAGGGGTCTTCGGATTCGAATAAGAAGTCTCGTAAGCATCATAAAGACCTCGTGTCCCCATCTCCTGCGCAATCTCGTGGAGGTTCCCCGGTTCAGGATCAGGAACCTGATCTGGAGTCACACCATTCTTCGGAGCATGAAGAAGAGGAGGTTCCTCTGGCTCCGACTCCGGTGGAGGAACCTGAAAGTCAAGAGGGCCTGGGTGAGCCTTTGTCGGAGCAGCCACCTTCGGAGCGGCCGTTGGGTTCATACCCTCCCTTTCCTGGCCCTGGGCAGGACCCCTCGCAATTCCTTAATGCCATGTTTGGTGTTTATGCGAGGGCAATGTACCCCACTGGTGCACCGGTTGGTCCCGTGGGTCCATTGTCTTTTAATTTGGGCGTACGCTCCGGCTCCATTTATGCCATTCATGCCGACGCCTTGGCTCAGTACGGCACCGCCGAGGTAGTCGACTCCGTATGCGGCTTCGCCGGCTCCGGAGCGACCTTGTGATTCCGGTCATGGTGCCACGCCGCTTCGTGAATCCTGTCCTTCAGCTGTCCCGGCTCCTCGTTCGACGCTGGTTCCGGCTCTGTCGGAGTCTTTACCGGATCCGTCGACTTCGGTTCGTGTGGATTGGTCGAGGCGCAGGGCACAGCGCCTCTTGGAGGAAAAGGGATACGTGGATTCTGAGGTTGAGGAAGGAGAGCTTCTGGAACAAGGGGATTGTTTTGAGGACCTCCATGACGCTAGTGGCCTGGAACTTTCACCTGAGTGGGGTTTGCCATCGGTTTCGGATGCTCCATCTAAGGACATGGCACCCTATCATGCCGTGATTAGGAAAGCTGCAGATTTGCTTGGTCTGACTTTACCTTCTGTTGAGTACAAGCCCAACATCCTCACGGAGGTTTTGCATTCGCTTTCTTCTATATCAGAGCCTACTCTTCCTTTTACTGATGCTTTAACTGAGGCAATAAAAGAGGTCTGGAAGAGGCCTTTGACTGCACCTGCGGTTTCCAGGTCTGTGGCTAGACTTTACAGGGTGGCACCTGGTGACCCTGAATTTCTCTCTTCGCATCCTTCTCCGGAGAGTCTGGTGGTGCAGGCCGCTTGTTCCAACAGATCTGCAGGTTCTTTTCCTCAGGTGCAGGCAGACAAGGACTTTAAAAAAAATTGGACCAGTCTGCGAAAAAGATTTTCTCCTCTAGTAGCATGGCTCTAAAATCTACTAATGTTACTTGCCTGTTGGGGAGATATGTTCATGCATTGATGGACTCTGTGAAACAATTGTCATCTAACCTTCCAGAGGATGATAGGAAGAACTTTAATGAAGTGGTCTCCGATACTCAGGCTGCAGCCCGTATGGTAATTCAGAGTGGCATGGACACGGCGGACTCTGTTGCCAGGATTATGGGCTCTACTGTTGCTACCAGAAGGGCCGCATGGCTTAAATCTTCTGATTTTTCGGCTGACGTACAGTCTACCTTAATGGACTTGCCATTTGATGGGACTGGTCTCTTTGGTAAGAAAGCGGATGTGGCCCTGGAGAGGTTAAAAGACAGCCGGGCAACGGCGAGGTCTTTGGGCCTTCAGGCAAGGGGTTCTGCTGCTAGGAAGTTTAGGGGATTTGGCAGATCCACTTTTCGTTCCTTTAACCAAGGCCAGCAGCAGCAGCGGCAGAACCCTTTGTATAAGACATACAGAGGTAAACTAAGGGGCCGTGCTCGTGGACGCCAGGCCTCCTCCTCCTCCACTTCCTCTAATAATCAACCCCCTCCCTCCACAGCAAAGCAGCCCTAGATCTGCCATTCTTGAACATGCTGGTCCGGTAGGGTGTCGGCTTACTCACTTTCTACGGGACTGGGAATCTGTTACGACAGATCTTTGGGTTCTTAATCTCGTAGAAAATGGGCATGCACTTCCTTTCCAGGAGCTCTCTCCCAATTACCCTCCTTGCCAAGGTTATTGTTCGGAGGACCACCTGCTTCTCCTGCAGGAAGAAGTCCTGGCACTGTTCAGAAAGGGTGCGATAGAGGTGGTTCTGGAGCAGGAGACGGGTCAGGGGTGCTACTCCCGGTATTTCCTGATCCCCAAGAAGGATGGCAGGTTGCATCCAATCCTGGACCTCAGGATTTTGAATCTCTACCTCAAGCAGGAGAAGTTCAAAATGCTCACACTTGCGCAGGTTCTTCTGATAGATACATCTGCCGTGTGGATTCCTCACCTTGTGAATATCCCCTTGCGTCAGCAACATTCGGAAATTCTTTTTGTAGCTTTGCGCCGACGTGGATCCGGACGTCACAGAGGCACGGCACCGCTCGCGACTCCGCTGACGTCACCGACGCCTATAATAGGCCCACGCCGGCGTGATGACATCAGTTTCCTTTTTTCCGCGTCGTCGACGCTATCGGTTTTCAGGGATCATACTGTAGCTTTTCAGTAACTTTGTTACTATTATCCTGTTATTGTGTCTATCTTTACATTCTTCGAAATGTCGTCGAAGAAAACTGGATTTAAGGCTTGCGGCGAATGTGGCAAGACTATGTCTATGTCTATCACCGATCCTCATGAATGCTGTGTTTGGTGTTTAAGTTCCGACCATGACGTCGAGGACTGTCCTTGCTGCAAGAAGATGACTTCGAAGGCGGTAAGAGAAAGAGAGACAAAGCTCCTTATGGCAAAACTTAAAGATAAGAAAGTTAAGAAGTCTTCGAATTCTCGAACTCGTCGGTCAAGGTCGAGATCGAGGTCGAGGTCTCGTTCGAGGTCACGCTCGGAGTCGTGGATATTCACAAGGTGAGGAATCCACAGGCAGATATAGTATCTACCAGAAAAAGTGTTACCGAAGGTAAGTAACTTGTTCTTCAAGCGCTGTTGGAAGAAGACTGGATGGTGTCGATCGACTTGCAGGATGCGTATTTTCACATCCCAATCCTGAAGTCGCACAGAAAGTATCTCCATTTTACGGTGGGTTCGCAGCACTACCAGTTTGCGGTGCTCCCGTTTGGACTTACTACTGCGCCTCGAGTTTTCACCAAGGTGATGGCAGTGGTGGCTGCGCATCTCAGAAGGTCGAGGATTCCTGTGCTCCCCTATCTGGACGACTGGCTGATCAAGGCAGAGTCGCCCGAGAAGGTGCTCCATCACCTGCAAGAGACATCGCAGCTGTTGTACATATTGGGGTTTTCGATAAACGTGCCCAAATCTCACCTGGTGCCCTCCCAGCGCAACCTACGCGGACACTACTGTATGTCGTGCATTCCCTCCACCTCAAAGGATTCGCGACATACAGGAAATGATTCCTTTATTCTATAATGGAGCGGTTGTTCCAGTCCTGAAGGTCCTTCGCCTGCTCGGTCTGATGGCTTCTTGCATTCTGTTGGTCAACCATGCACGCTGGCACATGAGGGCGCTCCAGTGGTGTCTCCGCAGGCAGTGGTATCAACACAACGGAGATCTCAGGGAGTCAGTGAGGATCTCCAGAGAAACTGCAGCGGATCTGTCATGGTGGAGTGTGGAGGGCAATCTGTCTCAGGGAAAGCCTTTCCTCCTTCCGCCTTCGGTTGCCACAGTGATAACGGATGCATCCACTCTCAGGTGGGGTGCTCATCTGGGGGATCTGGGGATTAAAGGTCTTTGGTCTCTGGAGGAAAGGTTGCTTCACATCAACCTTCTAGAGTTGCGGGCGATACGTCTGGCGCTCAAGGCCTTCCTTCCTTCCCTTCGCGGTCAGTCTGTTCAAGTCCTGACGGACAACACAACCGCGATGTGGTACATCAACAAGCAGGGAGGAGTAGGGTCGCGGTGTCTCTGCAGAGAGGCTCTGCGTCTCTGGTCCTGGGTTCAGGACCATCAGATTTGTCTGATGGCAAATCATCTGGCTGGAGTTCTGAATGTACGTGCAGACATTCTCAGTCGGCATTTCTCTGCCGACCACGAGTGGAGGCTTCACCCGGAGGTTGTTAACGACATCTTTCAGATGTGGGGGACTCCTCGGGTGGACTTGTTTGCCACTTGCGAGAATGCTCACTGCCTGTCATTCTGCAGTCTCCAGTATCCGATGCAAGGAGCTTCGGGGGACGCGTTTCAGTTGAGTTGGGGAGATCAGCTCCTTTACGCGTTTCCCCCCCATACCCTTGATTCCTCGTGTTCTGAGGGAGATTCGTCAGGACCGGGCCCAAGTCATATTGGTCGCCCCGGATTGGCCAAGAAGGGTGTGGTATTCAGACCTTCTCCACCTCTCCTCTCACCCGCCGCTCCGTCTTCCTCTCAGGGCAGACCTCTCTCAGATGGAGGGGCAAGTTCTACACCCCCACCTCCAGACATTACACCTTCATGCCTGGAGATTGAACGGGGCAACTTGAATTCCTTTTCTCTCCCTCACGATGTGGTGGATGTCATTCTTTCTGCCAGGCGTGATTTCACCAAGTCCATCTATTCGTATAGGTGGTCTAAGTTTGTCTCTTGGTGTAGGGAGAGGGATGTTGACCCTTTGAAGGCTCATTTGTCCGACATTTTGCAGTTTGCTCTTTCTCTGGCACGGCAAGGTTTTGCTGTTGCCACGGGCAAGGGGTATCTTTCAGCCTTGTGGGCATTTCTCTGTTTGCCGGATCAGCCCTCTCTTTTTAAGTCTCCAGTGGTTTTAAGATTTTTGAAGGGTCTCACTAATAAGTTCCCGCCTTCTCCTTTTGTTGTTCCTCATTGGGACTTGAATCTTGTGTTGACTTATTTGATGGGTTCACCGTTTGACCCCTTGCACAAGTGTCCCATGAGACTTCTTTCTTTTAAAACGGTCTTTTTGGTTGCAATCGCCTCGGCAAGGAGGGTAAGTGAGCTTCAGGCTCTTAGTTCCAAGCCCCCGTTCTTGGACATTCATGCTGAAAGAATGGTTCTCAGGACCAGGGCTGCTTTTCTGCCTAAGGTGGTAACTCCCTTCCATCTAGGACAGTCCATTACCCTTCCTACCTTTTATCCTCCCCCACACCCTTCCAAGGAGGAGGAGAGGCTTCATCGCTTGGACCCAAAGAGAGCAGTTAGTTTCTATCTTGATAGGACTAAAGACTATCGTGTTGACAATCAGCTCTTCGTGGGTTTTGCTGGCTGCAAGAAGGGCAGAGCGGTGCACAAGCGCACACTTTCCAAGTGGATTATCCTGTGCATCAAGATTTGCTACTCTCTGGCAGGTAAGGACCCTCCTGAGGGTATTAGAGCTCATTCAACTAGAGCAAAGTCTGCAACATCTGCTTTGTCTAGAGGTGTTCCTGTTGAGATCATTTGCAGAGCCGCGACTTGGGCCGCCCTCCACACCTTTGCGAAGCACTACTGCTTGGATGCTGAGGTGAGGAGGGACGGCCACTTTGCGCGCTTTGTCCTCCAAGATTTCCTGGTATAGCGGAGTGGACACCCTCCTCCGGGAGTGGGGACTGCTGTGGGACTCTATTCACAAGGTGAGGAATCCACAAGGCAGATGTATCTATCAGAAGAACAAGTTACTTACCTTCGGTAACGCTTTTTCTGGTAGATACAGTATCTGCCTGTGGATTCCTCACATGCCCACCCGCCTCCCCGTTGTCCACTCTGCTATACCTGGGTTTATGTATTTATATTTCTAGTATTTAATACTTTTGCCATGCACTTTTTGTGCGGATTTTGAATTGTGTGTACTGTGTACATTGCATATATGCTTGTTTATTTGTTGGTCTGTCCGGGTGCCTCGAAGGCACGGAAAAAAGGGCGTAATTGACGTCATCACGCCGACGTGGGCCTTATGAGGAGTCGGTGATGTCAGACGGAGTCGCGCGCGGTGCTGTGCTCCTATGATGTCGTCCACGCCGGCGTGCTACGAAGAATTTTCCGAACGTTGCTGGCGCAAGGGGGATATTCACAAGGTGAGGAATCCACAGGCAGATACTGTATCTACCAGAAAAAGCGTTACCGAAGGTAAGTAACTTGTTCTCCAGACCCTTACTCTTCTGGGGAAGGTGAAACACACTTTTAAAAAGCATTCTTCAGTAAGAGGTAGTCTTTTCTTCGTCTTCTGTACCACCGTCTATGAGCTGTCCATCGACGATGGTACCAACAACTAAGAAAAGACCTCCTCTTACTGTTGTCGGAGTGACCAGTTTCGGTCAAATAGCAGTCTATTTCGTTGACTAGCTAAAAACCGTCGTCCACGATAAAAATAATAAGGAAGTCTTTGTCATCGACATAGATTGCGACTACGACCAGCCCGTCGTCGAAGATTACGACGACCATCAGTCAGTCCACGAAGATGACTACGAGTACTTCGTCGACGCCCTTCTCATCGATGATTTCTCACATTGAATCATCTTACCATCTACGCCGGTTACTGGGACTTTGACAATGCCCGTCAACGGTTCATTGTCGACAGTATGTTTTCCGACATCCTCGTCGACTACAAAATCTAAAGCAACAATTATTTTTACATCATAAAATTCCAAAAGGGACACCTTTTTTTAACCTCTCCCAGTAGGATGCAAGCCTTATTACCAACTCATCTTTCAGATGATGATGACTCGGACGTAGACATCATGTTTGGGGTGACTCAAAGCCCATCAGTTATACGTCAATATCAAGAGGACTCTGATGACGAAACAGTTCTTTGATGAACAAATGTACTATTCTGAACAACATCATCAACAGCAGCCAGAGGTGGTTTGTCTTTCTTCTGCTCTGATAACGGACCTACAGTTTATGCCGTTGGACTACATAAAGAGATTCCCTACGTCCGCACTGTCTCCTGCACTAGTGTTCTCTCCGCCTCCTGTGGTGTAAGCTCTGGCCCCACCCCTTTTAATACCTCAAGTGCCAGTACAGCTCCTATCTTCTGATGAAGATGAAAAAGTCCATCAAGAGGAAGGGGAAATCCAGGACACCATCACTTCCAGACGAAAAGTACGAATATATTTTCCCTCCACCAGGGTCACCATCTCTGCTTCAAGTAGATTCCCCTACAGAAGATATTAGAGGATTTCATAATGTCTTGGAGAGAGCATCCAGACATTTCGAGCTTCCAATGACTTCTCACCAACAAGACTGCTTCCTTTACGATTTTAAGGAACCTTTTAAGAAATCAGTAAGGTCTATGCCAATTATTGACTATATTTGGGATCAGGGCATTAAAATAATGAAAAACCCTGCCACAGTTCCTCCGGTTTTACCAAGGCTCGACAAGAAGTACAAAGCCCCCAATGACTCTCCAGCCTGTTTCACAGGTCACCCCAGACCTGATTCCGTGATTGCCCAAGTGGCACAATGCAGGTCTAAGAACCCTTCAGCTCCACTTTCAGCGCCCCCAGATAAGGAAGGTAGGAGGCTGGATAACATCGGTAAACTATTTTTCACTACGCCGGCTTTGACCGTCAGAGCGTCCAATTCCTTAGCGCCACTGGGATGCTACAGCAGACAGGTGTGGTCAGACATGGCCCCGTACCTCAGTGATCTTTCTCAAGACATCAAAGGGGAGGCAATTAAAGTTTTGCTGGAGGGAAAATGCTCCGCTTCGGAGATTGATTGTGTGATGGATATCGCTTCTGTCAGGTAGCTGGGGCTTCAGTGATGGCTAAAGGCTACAACATTCAGGCCTGAGGTCCAGACAAAGATTCTGGACATGCCTTACGATGGACAAGAGCTATTTGGGAAGCATATGACAAAGCCCTTCAGGGGATTAAAAAAGGCACTAATGCAGCCAAACCTTTCGGCATCTTACAGTTTAAAAGAACCCCTTTTCGTAGTGCACAGGCTAAGAGCCAGCCATCATATAGAGTAGGTTACCAGCAGTATAGGTACCCTCCCTCTAACCTGGAATACAGGACACAATTCACCCCAAGACAACAGCTTGCGACTGCCTACAATAAGTCTTCCTTTCGAGGGAAAGCTGTAAGATAAAATTGATTCTGCAAGGCGTCAATGACCTGTTACTTCTGCCGGTTGCAACTTCACTTCCTCCCAAGGTAGGAGGCAAGCCATCCCACTATTTAGAAAATTGTAAACAAATTACAACAGCCCGCTGGGTCCTTAAACTAATTCAATTCGGCCATTCTCTAGAATTTGTATAGCCACCTCCACCAACGCCTAAACTTTTGGTTCACAGGCATTTGCGCCAGTTACAGTTGGAGATAACATCAATTATCCAAAAAGGAGCAATAGAGCATGTCCCTTTTCCTCAGAGAGGAAAATGCTTCTATTCCCGCTTCTTTTTGGTGCACAAAAAGAACAAATGGAGACCAGTTTTCCTCACGAAAGTCATTCCGTATGTTAACCATTCAAGAAGTCTTGCAGCTTCTCAATGGAGGCGACTATATGGTATCCTTGGACCACCAAGACGCCAATTTCCATATACCAATTCACAAGAAACACAAAAAATGTCTAAGGTTCGCTGTAGCCGGCAGGCTTTAGCAGTTCCTAGTTTTACCTTTCGGGCTCAAATCAGCTCTGCACAAATCTTTACTAAGTGACTAGCTCCAGTAGCTGCATATCTCGGCCAAAATAACCTCCAAGTTTTCCCATATCTCAACGACTGGCTCGTCAAAGCTCCTTCTCTCAATGCCATGAAGAAGTTTTCCAAAACCTGTTTGCTGCTTTTCCGCAAATTGGGTCTCACACTAAACCCAGAGAAAGCCGTCGAACAGCCTTCTTGACCTCTAACATTCCTAGGAGCTATCCTAGATATGTTTCTGAGGAGGGCCTATCCAACAGAGGAAAGACAACGAAAACTCCTGACCTTAGCAAAGCGCAAACGAAGAAGATAGTCTCTTTAGGTGCGCATGTAGAAATCTCTGTCAGGCATGATGTCCCTTGCATTCTTCTGGCTCCACATTGCCATCTTCACATGTGTCCTCTTCAGAAAGCCTTGACCGCGCAGTGGGTTTAGGTAAATGGAACTTTCAACGACTTTATCCAAGTGACTCCGCAAACGGTCGCTTGTCTAACTTGGTGAACTCATCCTCTCCATCTGTCTCAAGGCTTACCTTCCCTTCCTCAAACCTCTCCTCTTGTGATAACGACAGACGCTTCTCTGGAAGGTTGGGGATCCTTCCTACAGGAACTTCAAGTCAGTTGGCCACCTTCTCATCGGAATCTAAACAACAATCTCTTAGACCTAAGAGCAGTCTTTCTAGCTGTCCAGACAATTTTACCCAGGATACGAAGGTTGCCAGTGCTGGTCAGGACAGACAGTACTTCGACAATGCACTATCTAAACAAACTGGAAGGAACTCAATCTCTTTCCCAAGAATCTCAATGAATTTGGAATTGGGCAATTCAGCATGGAATCTTGTTTAGAGCAGAGTATGTTACAGGAAAAGAAAACGTAGTAGCGGATTCACTATGCAGGTTAAAAGTTGAACTAAAATACCCTAAACAAAATCTTCACAGTGGGGCGAACCATCGATAGACCTGTTTGCCTCGAGCAGCAACAACAAATGCAAACACTCCGCAAGCTGGCATCCCCAACAGGGATCCCTGGGAATTCTTTTTCAATAGCTTGGTCCGGCGTACTTGCCTGCGCCTTTCTACCAATTCTTCTCCTTCCCAGGGTTCTAAAGAAAATGAAAGGAGACCTGCAAGCTAATTCTAATAGCTCCAGCGTGGCCTCCCCAACACTGGTTCACTGAGCTTCATCTCCTGTCCTTACAGGCGCCGATTCCCCCCCTGAAGCAGTTTCCCCTCTCTCCTAACGATGAACTAGGGTCCAGTACAGCTCCCGGATCCAGGCTCTCTCAGAATATCGGCTTCGTCCCTAAATTCCAGGAATTTCGGGACCTGAACGTTCCTCAAGATTACAGGTAGATTTTGTCTTGTGCTAGAGCAGACAGTACCAACAGAACATAATCTTTAAAATGGAAAAGGTTTTGCATCTGGTGTGGATCTGCTAAGGTGCATCCCCTCAAATCAACTCCGGAGAAAGTCTTGCCATATCGCTTCTACCTAGCGAATTCAGGTCTGGCTCATACCTCTATCAAAGTTCACGTGGCTGCAATTTCCCATTTTTGAAGATC